>NC_053434.1:18114011-18346749 GCF_007990345.1 Gossypium hirsutum | reverse complement strand
TGTGCCGCCTAACAAATAGATAGAATTAGACTGAAACGTGCAGGGGCAAAGTGTTCAAGGACTGATAAAATATCGAAGTAACTTTTTTTTCCTTTCAACAAATAAATTTTTTATATATAATAAAATAATTTAATTGGTAATATTTGATTACTCTTGTGACTTACTTTAGTATGGATTTTTTTTTGTAAAAATTATTACTCATATTTCTAATTACAAATTTAAATTTACATTAACTTTTTTTATATCTAATTATTATAATATGTACCTCATGTTATTACATTAATAACTAAACCAGGTATGAATAATTTAATTAAAAAATAATTATTAGTTTAAACATGATATGAGAGTAAAAAGTGGAATGTCGAGATGTAGAAAATTTTCTTATTTAAAAAAAAATTGATAATTAGGTAATGATTAAGTAAAAAAATGAGTGTTATCGTCGGTTGATCAGATGTCATTGACTTTTACTATAGCAAATATGTTATTTTCTTAAAATAATTTTTTCGTATTTAATTAATATGTTAGAGTATTATGCATTGATAACAGTGGGGTCCACTCCTCCTGTCATATTTGGGTTTGACTTTGACTTTAGTTGCTGTCCTGGCATCCCATTGAAAATTAAAATGAAATCAACGTGTTCCTCCAGAATCTCCTTGGATCAGGTTCACGATGGCTTTCTCAGAAAAATAATATTAAAACAATAAATCAATTTCTAAAGGATCCAAATTTGAACAGTTGGTGGTGACTGGTAATTTGGGTATAAAAATTTTAAATTTTATAATTTTATGGAAAATATGTTTTTAAAATTCAAAAATAAAAATATAAAAAAACCTTTTTAATATTTAAAAATATAAATTTTTTTTAAAATTAAATATTATCTAAATTGAACTAGAACGATGGAATCAAAAATAGATTGGATATCAAACCGAGCTAAAAAAATCGATTAAATCAACAATTGAGCTAATTTAACTAATTGATTTCTAAAATGGTTGGCCTGATCAGTCAAAACAAATAATTTATAAAAAATTATAAAAATTGGTTCAACAGTCAGGTCAATTAGTTCTTTTAGTCCGGTTCAATCAGTTCATACCGATTCATAGGACAATTGGGTTTTAAAATTTTTAAACTTTTTTAACCTTTAAAATTTATAGTTTTTTGTCAATTTGGTCCATATACTTTAAAATTACATAATTTTTTAAATTATTTTTCATATTATAAATAACATAAAAATTTTAAAAACTCTTTAAAAAATAAAAATAAAAAATGTTTTTTTAATGTAAAAAAATTCACAATTTAATGTTATTTAAACCGGATTGGTTGAACCAAAGATCATCTGGTATCATTTTGGTGAGAGGTAAAAAATTGATTGAGCCATCGATTTTTAGTCCAATTTAGATAACATTTGAATTTTAATTTTTTTATATTTTCAAAATATTTAAATTTTTTATTTGTTATTTTTGAATTTTAAAGAGTTTTTATTTTTTATAATTTTTTAAAAAAATTATATCTTTTTTTTAAAATATTAAAACATTTATCGTTTTCAAATGCCCAAATGGCCACAAATAATGCCAATCTGAGCCTTTGGGAGACTAGAATTTTTTTTTTTGCTCAAAATATATAATTTGACTAAATAAAAGTGAGTTATAATTATTTAGATAGTAAATTATTATTTTGTAAAAAGGTTATTTGTAACTCACCCAAATGCAAACTCAACTCCCTGTCTTCCAAACAATATAACCATTTCTTTATTAGAAATTTGAACTTGCCAAAAAAAAGAGTTGCAAATAAGGATACACTATCACGAATGTTTCCTTCAAATTTACATTAAAGTTTTCAAAGTCATATTATACTACCGGTTTCCGGTTTTCCATTTCAATAGTTAAATTAAATTGTTTTATTCAATTGAATAAATTATTAAAAATTATAAAACTTAAATTTATATATATATTTAAAACATCAATTCAATTGGGTTTATATTGGTTCATGAATCAACTAAAATTTTTAAAATCGAACTTATGATTAAATTAATTGGACCACTAATTCTTAATTTAATCAATCAAATCGATTCAACAAACAATTCAACATATTCACAAATTTAAAAAAAAACCCGAAAAATGAAAAGAAAAAACAAAAATGAGAAAAAAAAAACTAAAGAGAAAAAGAAGAGTCCTAATTTAATCTCCCAAATGTTACCATAAATTAGAGGTGATCATGGGTCGGGCCGGGCAGAGTTCGGGTCGGGCCCAGACAAAATTTTAGGCCCGTCTACTAGGCCTGGGCCCGGCCTGACTCGAAATATGGGCCTAAAAATTTGTCCAAGCCCAGCCCGAAATAAAATTGCTAAGCCCGAGCCCGGCCCGGCCCGATCCATATTAAAAATTTTTATTATTTCGTTAAATAAAAAATTTAAAAATATAATAAATCAAATTTATTTAAAAACATAAAAATAAATATTAAAACAAATAAAAATGATACTAAAATAATTATTAAAACAATACACAAATTGACAATATAATAAAAATGGTTATATTAAAATTTTAAAATGATTAAAAATAAAATAAAAATATATTAATATATAATTTGGGCCCGGGCCAAAAAACTCTTACTCGAGGCCCGACCTTTTTTTTCTAAATGGGCCTCATTTTTTTGCCCAAACCCATTTTTCGGGCCTATATTTTTATCCAAACCCTCCTACTTTTCAAGCAGGCCTTCGGGCCGGGCCGGGCCACCCGGCCCATGATCAGCTCTACCATAGATACACCACCTACTTTTTAAAATTTATGCCGTTAATTTTTTTACCTATTTTAATATTGGGTAAACTACACCAATCATTCCTAATCTTTGTTTAAAATTATATTTCGGTCACCCAACTTTCAAAAGTTACATAATAGTCACTAACGTTATCAAATTATTGCATTTTTTTCACTCAACTTTTCTATAGAGATATAGAACTTTTATCAGTAATTAATTTCATTTATATTATATTCTATATCATTTATATTTTAAATAAAACAAGGGCTCTAAAGAAATATCTCAAATAACAAAAAAAGAAAGAATTGTTATAAAATAAAGAGAGATGAGGAGAATAAATAACAAAAAAAAAATGAAAGCAATTGAGAATGTACTTTATTGATCAAAATGGGTGATCATAATGCTTCATCATAGTCCCTATTTATAGGCATAAAAATATAAAAGAAGTAGAGATCTAATTCTAATAACTATTAGAATTAAAAGTACATTAAAATTTTATCTTGATCATGATGGACATCCACTTAATAATATATTCATAACACTCCCGCTTGGATGTCCATTGATAGATAATGTGCTTCGTTAAAACTTTATTAGGAAAAACCCTGTGGGATAAAAACCTAATGAAGGAAAAAGAGTACATAATCTATAATACGCATAATGTGCTGCCTTATTAAAAACCTTACCAGGAAAATCCAATAAGACAAAACCTCGATTAAGGGAAAAAGAGTGCAACGCGTATTTACTCCCCCTAATGAAAACATCACATATTTTCTCATATTCTACATATTCAATCTTGGATACTAGTTTTTCAAATGAGTATTTGAATGTATTTGATAAGCATTTATATTACCATTTTTTAAAAAGTTACGAGTGAGGGAAATTTGGGGAAATATATTTTGATCTCTTCATGAGATTCAATAATAATCATAACAAACTTTAATCGTGATTCTTTTAAAAAAACACAAATAGGTATTTTGGATCATTTTATAATCCTCATTCAACTACTATTCACTAAGTCAAATTTACCACATTTATTCAAATTATTTCAATTCATATAAATGAATAATTTCTCGAGAATTTCAATATGCTTCTAGCATCCTAAATCCTTTAAGGATTTTAATATAAACTTTACTATATAATGATTCATAAAAGGTTGTAACAATAAACATTAAACGCAAGTTAAATCTTTTATGAATTGTCACTTTAATAATATATCTAAAGGTTATTGCATCCACCACAAAAGAATATTATGTCTTTTCATAATCAATGCTAGGACTTAGTGAAAAACTTCATATTTTTATTCTGCTTTTGCAAAACTACTTCAATTGCACCCTCACTGGCTTTATACCTTTAGATATTTGGACTACTAGTCCAAAAACTCTACAAATTTAATTATACTTGAGTTGCATCTTTTTATTTTGATCAATTTATTCCATATCTATATTTCTCAATAGATTTATTTAAGATCCTCCTTTTATTTCATTATTTCAATAATAATATTACATGCAAAATCATTATGACCATTTTTATTATTCAATTCCACATTTTCTCGAATTGATATAGCTTATTGAGATCTCTTATTTTTATTATTTTAAAATTCCGTTTTAGGTAACTGAATATCTTCTGGAATTTTACTTATTAGTTATGCCTTGGGTCTCTTCTAGAGCACCCGCCTCCACTATATAACCATCTAGAATAATCTTCATCTTTGGAACCGATCAATCTATTATTTATTCTAACTGATTGTCCTACTGAGACTTTGATTCAAATTAAAATATTAGATGATATATAACACTTGGTTATTCTCTTTAAGGTTGTAAATACATCTAACAGTTAACTTGTAATAAGTTATCCTTATTGAACTTCTGGTTCAATTACTCTCCTTTTAACTCATTACAAGTTATTGTTTCTCCCCCCTAATGTTGGGAAAACTAACAACTCATGTCACAATTAAATCTCGAATTAATTGCTCAAAAATATTATAAGGAGATTCATATAACTATACATTCCCAATCTCTTATTATGACCTGTGCATTGTGGTGGAGCAGTTGGAACATATACCGCACATCCAAAAATTGTAAGATGGGAAATATTTGGCTTTTGACCAAAAATAAATTGTAATGGGGGGTATTTATAATTTATTGGCTTGATGTGTACAACATGTAAATCAATACAAGCATGAATCTCATGCTGAAATAAAAAGTTTTGTTCTCATAAGTAATGGTTTAGCTATTAGTTTGAGGCATTTGATAAACAATTCAGCTAAATCATTTTGTGTGTGAACATGAGTTACAGGATGTTCAACTTTTATCCCAATTGACATGCAATAATCATTGAAAACTTGAGATGTAAACTCACCAACATTAGTGAGATGAATTGTTTTAATTGTATAATCTGAAATTAATCATTTAAACAAGCAATCTCGCAAATGATAGGTTGCGAGTTGATAACGCATGTGATTATTTTATAGATGTATCTACCAAAATCATATAATATCAAAACCATCCAGATGGTAGATGAATGGGCCCATATTCATTTCAAACATACAAGAAATTAAATCTCAACTTTAGCTAGTGAGTTTCTAAGAACCAATTTTTTATTAAGAGCAAGCAACAAATGAGAATTCTTTAAATTAAAGAATCTTCTGGTTCTTTAATGGATGTCCATATGAATTCTCAATTAATTTTTGCATCCTATACGATCCAGGATGGTTAACTAGTCACGTCAAGTAGTAAACGCATTTATATTAGTAAACTTCTAGTTTAGTTTAACATGTGTTTCAATTGTACTAAATTGTAAATTGTAACAAATTGATAACTTTATTATCATTCCTTTTATTTTGTATCTACATATAAGTACTATTGTGACATTTACAACTGGAAATGTATAAATCAATGTGAAGTCTATAATGTCACCAAGTCAATAAATATAATTTCTAAATAATTATATGCAATATTCGGTTCAGGGAATATGCCAAAATCTTCAAATACCCAAAAATCTATTAATAAAAAACTTTGAGAGTGAATCTTATTTTCCAAGTGTACAATAGGTAAATAACCAATGACTTTTCATAAATAAGTTTTCTCTTTTGCACGTTCTCATCAGTAATATTTTACTATGTAATTTTAATTGAGAACTTATTCTGAATATTGTAGAGCTATACTCATAGTTTAAAAAAATTGCAACTTTAGGTGCATCAAATCATAATAAGCTTTAGATAGAATTATAATATTCTATTACTCATAAGTAGATCTTTTATAATAAAATATTTTGCTTTCAACCCCTTTAATAGGGATGATGACAAAAGAATATCACAAAAATTATAAAATAAATATAAATTAATAACCAAATCCCCCTTTTTTATTCATATGAAATATAATATTTTCCTCATTTACAATCTCAATATGAGATCCATTACAAATAACTCTTAAAAGTAATGCATTAACCATTACAAATTTTTGCTTTTTAGATAGTGATATATTAGCTCTTCTAGAGCTTTCAACTTATTTTATACTATCAAATATTGAAATAATATTTGTTTGTTTCAATAACAAATAAGATAAATATTTCCTATCTGTACTGATAGAATTCATTACTACATTTTCATATCCTTCCTCAAAGAATATTAATAAAAATAAAATATCTGAGCATACGCCACATATGTGGCCTATAATATTCCATATCACATTGATAACATAAGTTATCTTTACCCTCTGAAGAGTTATCTTGAGAACTCTCATTGTTATATTATTTATTACTATGTTCTCACTTTTAGTGGTCCATAATTGTATGTTTTATTTTCTTTATATTTACATTCACTTCAGGGAATGCAACAAATCTAGTAGGGCGAACTTATAAACATCCCAATAGATTCTTTATTTCATAATCACCATCGCAAACATGTGTGAGATTTCAAATCAAAATCGATCTATTCATGATTATTTATCAACTATAATAAACATAATATAATAAATAAAATATAGTAAAATATATCTGAAGATCTTTAACATCATTGTCATCACCTTGACTATTATCACAAGCACAAATCTATACTTTACCCATGCTTGTACAATAAATCAAAGATCAAGAATAAAAACCATAATTCATTCTGAGATTGAATCTTTCAACATCGTTATCATGGATGAGAAGTAGTGATTATAAGCATCTTCTCGATTTCATATAGATAACAGTATCAAATCTTTCACCATCCTTAAGAACAAAAAGTAAAATAAGTTAATCAAAATAATGATAATGTATAATGAAAGAAGAATGAAAAATAATAATCAGATATGAAACATTAAATAAAAGAAACTTCCTATAAAAACTTTGCATCTTGTCGTCAAAGATATTGAAAATCATGAAAGATAAATTTGATAGTTGATAAAAGAATCTATCACTTTGAGCAAGATCGTGCTGATAACGTGTTATAAAATAAAGAGAGATGGGAAAAATAAAGAAAAATGAAAATATGAAAGCAATAGAGAATGTACTTTATTGATAAAAAAGGGTGATCACAGTGCTTCATCAGAGTATCTATTTATAGGCATAAGAAGTATAAAAGAAGTAGAGATCTAATTCTAATAATTATTAGAATTTAAAGTACATTAAAACTTTATCTTAATCATGATCGACATCCACTTAATAATATATTCATAACAAGAATATCACTTTGATTTCATGCAAAAGGGACTTTTTGTTTTTATTTCCAATTTCCACGAACTGGCCTAGTTATACCCGGTCAGGCTCATTTTTTTATTTGCAACTCAAATAACTTATCTTTTTTTCTATAATTCTGTGATTTGACTATTAAATTTAGTTAAAAAAGTAATGTTGCATCATAATTTAAAGGGTTAATAGTTAATTTGGTCCTTGAACTATAGTTAAAAAATCATTTTGGTATTTTTAAAATATCCTTAACAATAATTGTAAAAAATGTAAAAAGTCTTAAAAATAAATAAATAATTCATAAAAAAATAAATTGTAGCACGGGAAAACAAAAAAAATTTGCAGTTAATTTTCCCACATTCAATCTCATAAAAAAATCACAATCTTTGAACTTTCACAAAAAGAAAACATTAAATACTCATTCACTTTGATCCTACTTTTGTTTTTCATTTACTTTGTTGTTTTACTCTCTCTTTATATTCATCTTTCTTTGCCTTTTCTTGTTTCTTTTCTCCTTTTTCATGCAGATTGGCGTCGACTCCGCTCTTCCTAGATAATTAATATATATATGTGTGTGTGTGTGTGTTATTCATAGTTGAAAGAACTTGATTTGAGAGAGCAAATGATGGGGTTGTAGAAGAAGAAGAGCATTTTGTATTATAAATTTAAAAAATCTAAAATTCTAAAATTGAAAGTTATTCTAAAGCCTAATCAATCAAGTAATTGGGGTTACAAAAAAGAAAAATGGGTTTAGAAAAGAAGTAGGGTGCTTTGTATTATAAATTAAAAAAAAACTCAAATTTCAATAAATGAAACTTACCTAAGAATCGAGGCAATATAATAGGACATTTTGCTCCTCTCTTTCCCTCTTCTTTCTTTTTTTTTTGTTCTCCTTTTTCTTTTTATAATTATCAAGAAAATATTGTAAATAGACCATTGATAATAGAAGTTTTTATGATTCTAAAAAATGAAAGTAATGTTACAAGCCTAGATTTTGTTTTTTAAAAACTCGAGCAGCAACAATTGATCTAATAGTGGAATTTGAATCTTAAAAAAAACAAATTGAGATGTATTTTGCTAGAACTTTGAGAATAAATACAACAAAATAAATTTTGCAAAGCAATTTCTTGATAAAATAACATGAAGTTATTAATGTGATTAAAGGTATCCATCAACGGTGGAAAACAAATCGAATTTAGTTTGAAAATTTTAAGATTTTTTTATATAATAAAAATTTTCAAGAAATGTTAGTTTAATTTTTTTAGTTTTAAATTTAATTTTTTTAGATTTATACATATTTAAATAAAAAATTATGCTTTTTTAATTATTTTTATAGACTTTTTAAATAATTTTTAAGGTAAATTACATATGTCAGACCCACAATATAGGGGGTCAATTGTAATGAATAAGCAAGAAATAAGCTTTAGGCTTGATAGTTTAGTAGTTTATACATTCATTAGAGGTTTTAGGTTCAAACCACATCTCTCCTTGATAGCAAATTAATTTTATATGTTTAATGCACCTAATTTTTGTCAATTTTTGAATAGAATGCTACCAACCTTTTGATTTCTTGCTTAAATTTTATCAGGGATGCAATTGGAGTTCTGAAGTTCAAAAACAAGCAAAATCCAGCTAAATTACAACAAAAAGCAAGTTGGGGGCTGAATTGAAAATTGAAGAATTATTTTTGGGCTAATAAAAAATCAGACTTTTGACTTTGATAAATTCTATATTCCGAAAATATAATATTGTGGTTGGTTGTTAAGCATGATTCTAGGAGTAAATTATGTTAAAATTGGTTCTTTGAATTATGTTAAAATTTGTTCTTTGCGAGGTGTATATAAGTATATAAAGACTTGTAATTGTGGCATTAGAATACACTTGAATTTGAAAAGGCAATTAGCATATTCTTGCGTCAAACATTCTGCCATTTCTTTACGATTTTTATACATTGGTGCAATTTCCTTTTTAGTCCTCACTCTTCTCCACCTATTATCTTTCATTGAAATCCACTCTCATAATCTAATCAAGTATGATTAATTTCATGCTCAACTAATCTTCGTTTAGATTTAGGCCAGTTATTATTCCAATCGAGAATCATGAGAAATGAACCCGCGCTAAAACCTTATAGCACGATATTCATTCTCTCTCCAGAATATGGGATAGTCACAATCATCCCTTAAAGTTAATTCAATTTCAACTCAAAAAGTGTACGTTGGGTTGGAGTAGTTTGGCGTACAGTTGGGAAAACGAGATGGTCGTCTGCCGTGTTCGAGTTCTCGCGAACAAATTGGCGTGTCTAGGTGGGAAAAGGCCAGATGGATTCTGTCAAGGGAGATAGTGATCGGATTTAAAAGATCCACGCGGTTGAGGTCATTAATTAGAGTTAGGCTTTTTTAGATCACAAGGCTGCCGAGATCTTAAATTGCAGACGCGTGTTACGTGGTTAGATAGTCGGTAAGGGTTGGTTTGTAGGGCGTACCAGAATCAACTACACAAGGAAGAGTTAGCGATTAAGGCGTCCTTAATCTCTATAACCAACTTATCGTTTCAAAAGAAAAATTCACTTTCAAGGATTAACTCGAGTTTGTAATGTTCTAAGTCTAAGGCTAAGAATTTGCACATTTGGTTATCTAATTTAATTTTAGTTATTTAATTTTGAATTTATAATTCAATTATTATTTTGCTCTATTTATTTTTATATTTTTAACCTTAATAAACTAAAACCCATTCATTTTAATTTTCAGCACATCACGTTACATATCGTAGGCACGACAACTACCACGACTTTGGAATCTAGTCATGCAAAAAGCAATATTAGGAATCCTGGTCCCTGTGGGATTGACCTTGCTTCTCTATATTACTATTTAGTTTAGCTAGAGCGTAGGAAATTTATATTTGGTGTCTTCAACAACTATCACTCCTATTTTTTAAAAAAAAAATTAGCAAACTAGGATGAAAAGTCACACTAAAATAAGTATTAAAAAAATTTAATAAGAATAGGCAACGACCTAAATCATTAAACATGCTTGTTTCCCCCTCCCTTACCCAATCCCATTTTTTTATTATTTTTCATCCAAAAATTTGGGAAAAGCACCCATGCCGCACCTAGGGTTTCCAACCCCTAGGTATTTAATCAATTTATCTCTTAATTGGTTTTCAATTTTCCTTTTTTTCAAATCCTATTAGAAGTTGGTCCTTTTCTCTCATTATATTCCCCCCCTTTTTCTTTTTCATCCTCTTCTTTACAACATATTTTCTCTCCATTGCTAGAATTATTTTTGCTTCCTAAAACATAATCAAATCTCGATTGAATCGTTTCCTATCGGGTTCATAATTGCCATTAGCATCAACCTTAGTCTTAACCAATAATCAGTAAGAATGACTCGATCCCAATGTTTGAATTTGAATCTTCATAGAATTTTTATGTAACAATAATCTTACAAGTGAGTAAATGATCTTTTTCGGTTTTATATCGAATCTTTTCATTAATCCTGATGAATCTTGATAAATTTTAGAAAGAAAATGTTAACCTATGTGAAAATTGTCATCTGAAGGACTCGATTCAGGTGAGTTGGACCAGATTTAAGCGCGAGAAATGAGGTTCGAGATCTTGGAGACAAGTGTGTGTTCTTTTACAAGCAAATTGGGACAAATCATACTTCGGAGTAGGGCCACAATGGTGGACCACACTACCCCTCACACAACCATGTCCCTTTGAAACCCTAAGTTTTTCGATTCTCATACGACTTAGACCCTTCCACACGGCCTACCATACTGTCGTGTAGCCCTTCCACACGGTCCAGTGCATTCCACACAGTTTAGTCACAGACCATGTGTCCTTTGTATCTCAAATTTTACTGTTTTGGCCCAAATTTTTTATGTTTTGTTTAGTTTAGCCCTTAAATGGTTCTCGAATTGATTTTAGTGTTTTTATTTTATTCAATTAAGTTTTTGATAATATGAATTATGTTGGAACCCATGAATTGATTGACCGTATTAATATGATGTTTATATATTTCCATGAATTGTGAACAATACGTATGACTATTGTTTCAATGTTTGTGACTGTAAGTATAGTATGCTTTATAACACTGTTAAAGTGAACACTTAATAAGCATGACTTTTACTACTAAGTTGATCTATTATAAGCATATTATTTGCCACTATATTGAATTGTTATAAGCATATTGATTGCTACCATATTATTCTGTTAAAAGTATAATTAAATGCTACCGCATTGATCCGTTTTGAGCTTGTCATATTGCATATTGCATGAGGTAGGACGACATGTATGAAGGAAGAAGTGGTAGTTTATCTACAAATTTACTGTACACCCATAGGCCAATGACAGTATTTTTCCTTTAACTGCAAATCTGTTATACATCCACTACTTATCGACAACTTTTACTTGCAAATATGTTGTGCATCTACAGCTTAATGACATATTTTATTTACAATATTTTATTAAGCACCAATAGCCTAGTGGCAGGTTTCATCTGCAAATTTTTGCTATGTATCCACAGCCTAATTGCAGATTTTATCTGTGTAACCAGTGGTGGTAAAACCGCAACTTGATATGTAGGTGGTTGGAGTTTAGGGGAACTCTCATTATGGTGTGTAGAGGTGGGGTAGGATCTTTTTTGTTCAACCAAAATTGTATGACATTCATAAAGCATGTGTATACAAAGTGAATTTTCTGAGATGACATATATATATGTATACATTGTTGAAGTGGTCTGAAATATCGATATTCTGATATTGCTATTGTGTATTGTTCTATGTTGTAACAACTCGTTTTTCTGTAGTGCTAGAAACAACGATTTCGGGACCAAATTTCTGACAAGAGAGTCCATAGATATAGTTAATTAATATTTATGAGTTAAATATAGTATAATATAAATACAGTATAATAGTGAATCGTGGTTTAATAGATTTTATAAATTGACCAGTTAGACAAAGTTCAAGTGGTGCGTACCGAAAGTTAGTGATTTTGGTAAATTAGGTATCTGGACCTCATTTTCATAAACCAAGCTCATAAATATTATTTTTGAATATTTATGGAGATATTATATGAGTAAGTTAAATTTTGGTTAAAAAATTGTATTGATTAGATAGTTAATTAAGGAAAAAGAACTAAATTATAAAAGATGTAAAACTTAATCATTATTTAATTATACTAACTAAATGGTTTAATTATTAAACATGAAAGGGTTTATGTTGTAATTAAACCATAATGTAACATTATGGATGGTTGGCGGAATGTTTAACTTAAAATTTTATTAGTTAAAAATGGAAAATTAATAAAATAAGGTAATTAAAAATAATAAAAAATGGTGTATCATCTTTCATTTTTGTTCCCACCACCAAAATTAGAAAATCATAGCTTAGGAAGCCATTTTTAAAGCTTCCAATGTAACACCCCAAACTCGACCTAGACATTATGGCTGAACCAGAGAGTGTAACAAAGAAGGGTTTTGAAAACAGTGTTACTTCGAAAAAACTCATGTAGTTGTTTGATAGATCATCCAAGTTCTTAAAACCCATATTTATTTTTATAGCTATTGTTGGAAATGTTATTCAATTGTTTCATTTGCCAAAACACAAATTATAGCGGAAGTTAAATAAAACCAATACATTTTGGAAATTTGGTTTGTATTTTTAGAAAACCTTTATTTGCGTAAAACCATCGTTTTCATTAAACATTTTGTCCAAGCATGCAAATTATCAAACAAACAAAACCAAAATCAATAGTTAAAAACCATACAATCCAGAGAGACTCACAAACTACAAACTCTCAAATGAATCCAGAATTTTAAATAAACCATAAATTACTAAATTTAAACAGCTTACAGTCGAATGGTCATCGCTGAGTCTTCGTCATACCGATCCACCTAAGTTTAAGGATTACTTGAATGGAACAAGTAAAAAAAAGTGAGTTTATGAAAACTAAGTGCATAACCCAACATACATAGACATGTTATACACAGAAATCACATACACAGTCAGATTTAGATTCAGATAACAGAAATAGATGTACAGAATCCTACCCCCATCTTCTACACACCAACTCCGACCATCCCATTACACTATGTGGGGTTAAAAAAACCCACCCATATCTACTCACCATATCGTGCCATTACAACACATATCAGATAATGTGTAGCCAAGCTACCAGAATATAGGCGATGATCGCCATATAGAACACTTCCTCCACGTATACAAATCCTACCCCAGACAGATATATATATAATCAGAATAATCACACTTACATGCTCATTTATAGATATCAAATATATACATATACATCAGACTAAACAGACATGTATAACAGTGTCATACTCAGAATAGAATATTAGACTATCAGATCACATAGTTTTAGGGTTTGGTTAGCCCTAACCGACCCTGCGATAGGCCCAAAGTCGATCAAAACAACCCATGCGACCCTAGGAAATTTTTTTATAAAAATAGCCCCACATGCCCATGTGGGCCCATACGTCCAGATTGGCCTTGCCCGTGTGGCCCACACGGCCTGGCCTAAAAACCCACACACCTAATTTGGCCAAGCCTGTGTGGTCCACACGGCCATACTCACACCACCACACTGCTGTGTCTTGCGCACGACCATGCCCTCGTCAATCACACAGCCGTGTCTCGTATACGGCCAGTCACACGGCCAGGTACACACCTGTGTGGCAACGACAGTAAGGTTTTTCTGCTTTTTTTGAAACTCGTTTTCTGCATTTTGGGAACACACTTGGTATGCTTTCGATGCGAAAACATCCTCGAGCCAAACAACACCTAAAATTGACAAAACAAACCCCCAAAATCAATTTAAAACCAAGATTAATCCAAAACCAGAAAACTAACAAAAGTCCAATTGTAATATCTCGAATTAAGGCCTAATCAGAATAGTGATTTCGTGACCAAAAATCCGAGATAGAAATAATTATTTTATAATTATTTTTAGGTTTATGATATGATTGCATAATTGTGTGAAAATTTCGTGAAGAAATTTTTGGCATAACGAGTTTAATTTAAAGTTAGGGACTAAATCGAATAAGTTGCAAAACTTGCATTCTAGAAGTTTTTAGTATGAAATTGCTCTGAAATATTAATTAGGAGGTCTTAAATGGTAATTTGACCAATTTTAAGTTCATGGACAAAATTAGGACATGGAATGAATTTTTGGAAAGTTTAGTAGTAAGGGCATTTTGGTCATTTGGATATTAAATGAAATAAAAATAGGAAAAATAACCCAAAATGATCATCTTCTCCATATTGTTCTGCCGATTTTTGCTCTCCTCCATAGCTGGGGTTTCTTCAACTTTCAAACTTCATAGTAAGTGATTTCAAGCCCCGTTTTTAATGATTTTTATGTTTTGAAATCCCGGTAGCTCGATTTAGCTTATGTTAACAATAATTCAACCTATGGTTCATATTTGGAAAAATACCCATAGGTGAAATTTGTGTATTTTGGTGTTTTATGACAGAATATGAGGTTTTAAATTTTGTTAGACAACTTGTGCTACTCGGTTTTGAGTGAAAATGAGTAAAAAGACTTAATCGGTAAAAATATTTAGTAGTCATAAATACATGTTAGAGTGAGAATTTGATGTTGCCATAGAAGAGAAAAATGATCAGCGTGTCATAAAACATACTAATAAGGGATGAAGTTTAATTCCCGAGCCTAGGGGCAAAAGTGTAATTGTGCAAAAGTTTAGGGGCAAAATGGTAATTTTGCCAAAGTTCGTATTAAGGACCGTTTTAATGAATGTATGTATTAAATAAGATTAATTTGGTATTATAGATCAAGAGAAACAAAATTCAAGTCGTGATCGAGGGAAAAACAAAGTTTACGAGGAATAGACTCGATTGTTAAAAATTTTGTACCGAGGTAAGTTCATGTGTAAATAAGGTAGCATAATTGTTATTTTTAAGTTATTGATGTTAATTATATGATATGCTGATTTTTATCATGAAATATATGCTTTGTGGTTATTTTCGAATAAAATGCAAATTATGTGTATTATTTGTTAAATATAAAGTGCTACCGAGTATTGGTTTCGATATTTTACGGAAGATGGCAAGGAGATGTGTTTGAGGAAAATCCCGTTTGAACCTTAGGAATAGATTAGGATACAAGTGACATGTCACTAGGATGGTTGAACATCCGAACTCGTTGAGTTGAGTCCGAGTTCACTTATGGATGTGAAATGTCCGAACTCGTTGAGTTGAGTCTGAGTTCGTGAGATGTAACTAGGCATCCGAACTCGTTGAGTTGAGTCCGAGTTCACTTATGGATGCGAACGCCCGAGCTCGTTGAGTTGAGTCCGAGTTCACTTAGGGGCGGGTTACATGATTGCTTGATTACATATGTGGCACTTATGTGCAAATTATCCATGTATCCGAGTTATATTCCGATGTGTTCAACGGGTAAAATTTCTAGTGAAATGGAAGAACACTTAAGATGCAAGTGACGTTTTGGTAAGTGTTGTGAAATGGACACTTTGGACAGGTATGTACTTAGCCCTCGGGTTGAAAATAGATACAACAACGATAAGGTGGTAAGATGATGAATGATGTTTAGAAATGTGATATATGTTTTGGTGATACCATGCTAAGGTTGTTTGGTATATTTGTATGGTTATGTTACTTGTTATTTGCATATGAACTTACTAAGCATTTATGCTTACTCCCTCCTTTTCATTCACTGTAGTTTTGAACAAGCCGACTTAGGAATCGGGACAGGTCGAAGGTTCGATCACACTATCCGAAGGACTCTTTTTGGTAAATGGCTTGTAAAACTTAAGTATGGCATGTATAGCAATACACCTATTTTGTATAAATAATTTTGTGATATGGCCATGATTTGGTTGAGAAAATGCTTAATAATGATAAGTCATGGAAAATGCTAAGTTAGATCATGTTTGATGTCATGGAAGTTTAATATGTTATCTAGATCATAAAAACTCATGAAAAGATGAAATTTGCCATAAACAGAATATTGCAGCAACACTGACATAAGTTTGAAAATTTACTAAAAATCATAGAAATTGAATTTGGTGATGGATTAAATATGAAATTGAAGCCTAGTATGTCTAGTTTCATATAAAACAAATGAAACAAGTAAAGGAATTATATGTTATAAGATATTTGAATTTTAGTGAAACAGGGCCAGAGCGATTTCTGGATCCCCTATTCCAACTTTATAAATTTACCATAAATTGTAAAAAAATAATTAGGTAGTGTATTTTATATTCTTGGAATCTTTATTGAGTCAAGTTTCGGAATAAATAAACGGCATAGTCATATAAACTTTTCACAGAGAGAAATATGGTTCGTAGTAAATAGAGGTCAATCTAGTCAAGTCCTGAAACAGGGGTAAGTTTAACTAATAAACTGTATTAATTTGCCCAACCAAAAATTCTAGAAAAAAATTAGTAAATAGATATATGAGTCTAGATTTAAGGAAAATTTACGGATCTTGATTTCGAGTTTTGTAACTCGAGATATGGTTTTTCTTGTAACTGTGATGCAGGTAGCTAGAAAGCTGTGAATGTAGAAATAAATGATTCGAAGTTCTTAATTCGATAAATTATGTTCGGTAACACCTCAAGCTTGACTCCGGCGATGGTCTCGGGCGTGGGGGCGTTACACCAATTCAACCGTTCATCACTTACCCCAATACCCCATACGATTTCGACTACAAATCAGCATGAGGAGAACCCCGCTCTACACGATTCACTGTTGCCAAAACAAAAAATATAAACTTCCAGTCGGCAATTTGGAAAACGAAACTACAGAGCACTAAAGCCACTTACCAACAACCGAAGGAAGCGAATTACAGGTATGTAATGACCGATCAAAACAGAATAGAAGAAAGCAACAATTGAAAAATAAAAGAGCAAAAGGGAAAAATTAAAAAAAAAAGAATAAAAATAATAATAATTAACTCCCAAATACCACAAATTTCTCCCCACTAAGCCACTAACAAACAACCTTCTCAGAAACCCAATTCCACAAAAAATCTAACACACAACTGAGCAAAAATTAACTTCCATGCTCATGTAGGGTCTTGAACACAAGACCTCCAACACACCAACCCTTTTACCACTCAAACCAGCAGGCTCATTCTGATATGAATTAACAGAGATTTTAATATAAACCCACTCAACAACGGTAAGGCTAGGATAAAAAAAATGACAAAATTTGGCAAATATGAGACTTAAACCCAATACATCACACACACACCTAGAACACTTAACCACTGAAGCAAATACATATTTTTGTAGATATTTACAGAAACAGAAATTATTTTACTAGGACGTTACAACTCTACCCCCTAAAAGAAATTTCAACCTCGAAGTTTATCTGATCAGAACATATGAGAATATTGCTGACGCATCGAGTCCTCAGGTTCCCACGTGGCTTCCTCAATGTCGTGATTCTGCCATAAAACCTTTACTAACATAATGGACTTCCTCTTCAGAACTTTAATATCACGATCCAAAATCTGAATCAGCTCTTCCCCAAAAGTCAAATCCGGTCTAATCTCAATCTTTTTAACAGAAACAATGTGAAATGGATCAGATCGGTACCGCCTCAACATCGAGACGTGAAATACATCGTAGATATAGTCTAACTCTGGAGGTAGCTCCAACTGATAAGGGACTGGTCCCACACGCTTTAGAATCCAATATGGCCTAATAAACCTAGGACTCAACTTACCTTTACGACCGAATCTCAGAACTTTCTTCCACGGAGAAACCTTAAGAAAAACGAAGTCACCCATAGAGTACTCGATATCTCTCCTCTTTAAATCTACATAAGACTTCTGTCTATCAGAAGCCACTTTTAGACGATCCCGAATCAGTCTAACTTTATCTTCAGTCTCAGAAACCAACTCAGGACCCAAAATTTGACGCTCACCTAACTTAGTTCAACGTAGCGGAGTACGAAACTTACGACCATGCAAAGCCTCGTAAGGTGCCATTTGGATGCTAGATTAAAAGCTGTTATTGTAGACGAACTCAGCTAGGGCAGAAAATCCTCTCAACTATCTCAAAAATCAATTACACAACTCCGAAGCATATCCTCCAGTATCTGAATCACCCTCTCAGATTGACAATCGGTCTGAGGATGGAACGTACTACTGAAATCTCGAATTCAAAGTCTCGTACAATTTCTTCTAGAATCAAGAAGTGAAACGAGGATCTCTATCAGATATTTTCGAAACATGAACCCCATGCAGTCTTACAATCTCAGATATACAGAGCTTCGCTAACTTTTGTAGGGAGTAGTCTATTAGAACCGGAATAAAATAAGCAGACCTGATCAATCGATCTACGATGACCCAAACGGAATCATTCTTAGTGGGTGTCAAGGGCAACCCACTAACGAAGTCCATCGTTACTCGTTCTCATTTTTATAAGAGAATTTTAACATGTTGTAACAAACCTGAAGGCAACTGGTGCTTAGCCTTAACTTGCTGGAACATCAGACATCGAGTAACAAAATTTGTAACCTCATGTTTCAAACCCGACCACTAGTACAACCCACAAAGATCGTGATACATCTTATTACCACCAAGATGTATAGCATAAGGGCTACTATGCGCCTCCATAAGATCAAAATCATTCGGCACAGAAATCCAACCTCAAAAACACAGAACTCCGTCCTTATTCAGCCTAAAATCAGAAGTATTGCCACTCTAAATCTGATGGAACCGCAAACCCAGAAACTCATCCTCTAACTGCTTACCTCAAATCTGCCCAATCCAAGTTAGCTTAACTTGCAACTCAGCTAACAGACCTCTATCATTGAATAGACTAAGATGAGCAAACATTGCTCTCAAATTAGTCATCGGTCTACAAATTAGAGCATCAGCCACTACATTGGCCTTACCAGGATGATACTCTATAGTGCAGTTATAATTTTTGAGCAGCTCAATCCATCGATGCTGCCTAAAATTCAATTTCTTCTGGGTAAGTAGATACTTAAGGCTCTTTTAATCAGTACAGATAATACAACTCTCACCATACAGATAGTGCCTCCAGATTTTCAACGCAAAAACCACAGCGACGCATCACTGTAGACTACAAATTCTTTACCAGTTCAGGCTGTATCAACACAGGGGCCTGAGTTAAAATAGACTTGAGCTTCTCGAAGCTCGATTGTTGCACAATCGTCCAAACAAAAGGAACACCCTTGTACAGAAGCTTAGTCAAAGGAGCTGCAATCAGTGAGAACCCCTCGACAAACCACCAATAATAACCCACAAGACCTAGAAAACTGTGGATCTCAGATACGTTCTTAGGCTGTTTCTAATAAGGCACAGCCTCGATCTTTCTCGAATCAACTTGAATCCCCTCAGCAGAAACTACGTGCCCTAGAAAAGTCACCTCACGCAATCAGAACTCACACTTGCTCAACTTAGCGTAGAGTTGTTTCTCAGGGAGTATCTGAAGCACTACTCTAAGATGTTCATCATGCTCATCCTCGGTCTTAGAGTAAACTAAAATATCGTCGATGAAAACCACGACGAATTGATCCAGACATGGCTGAAAGACTCAATTTATCAAATCCATGAATGCAGCTGAAACATTCATCAGATCAAAAGGCATAACTAAGAACTCGTAATGTCCATAACAAGTCCTAAATACAGTCTTATGAGCATCAACTTCCTCAAATCTAAGCTGATGGTACCCAAAATAGATATCTATTTTCGAGAACATTGAAGCCCCTTGGAACTGATCAAACAGATTGTCGATCCTCGAAAATGGATACTTTTTCTTTACAGTCAGTATATTCAGTTGTCAATAATCAATACAAATCCTCATGGTCCCATCTTTTTTCTTAATAAATAAAACCGGTGCCCCTAACGGAGACACACTAGGATGGATGAAAGCACAATCCAGAAGCTCTTGAAGTTGAGCCTTAAGCTCTGTAAGCTCATTCGGTGCCATATGGTATGGAGTAATAGACATTGGAGATGCACTCGGTAGAAGCTCAATGCCAAACTCAACTTCTCGATTCGGAGGTAAACCGGGTAACTCCTTAGGAAAGACATCTGAAAAATCCCTCACTGTTCTGATATCCCCGATAGAAGAGTCCCTAGAAATAGAAACACTAACATAAGCCAAATACGCCTTACACCCTTTTCGAACCAGTTTCTCAGTCACAAGAGTGGAGATCACATTAGACAGATAATCTCGACGCTTACCGATTACAACCACCTCTTTATCATCCTCATTCCTCAGAACGACCCTCTTAGTCGTGTAATCCAAACTGGCTTGGTGCTCAACCAATCAATCCATACCCAGAATTAAATCGAACTTCCTAAACGAAAACTCCATCAAATTTGTCAAAAATACAGCCCCTTGCACCTCTAACGGAACATCCCTATAATGTTTTCTAACCCAAACAGACTGCTCCAACAGGCTCAGTACAATAATCTCACTAGAAGTGCTCTCAACAGAAATCCCTAGGTTTTTAGAAACAATACTAGTTGCATAGGAGTGTGTAAAACCTATGTATATCAAAATAGTATAGGGTACATAAAAAATAAAGAATGCACCTATGATAACATCAGGAGCGTCTCTATCCTCTCGACATCGAGCAGCATAAAACAGTGTAGGCTGCTTTACCTCGGTCTGACTAGTACCTCTGCTTGATGCTCTCTATCTATGACCCATACCATTACCACTCCTAGCCAGTCCACAGCCCCTAGGTGGCTGCTAAACTGGCCTCTGAAGTTGTACAGAACCCAGTCCCGAAGCTTGCATCTGATCAGCTCGTTGTAGACACTCTCTAATATGGTGCTCCAAAGATCCACACCTCAAACAAACCTCTAACCTCCTCCAACACTCGTTCAGATAGCGCCTACCACAGTCACTACATGATTGAATCCCAATAAGAGCAATAGGAAACCCCACTCTAATAGGCCCATTAGGTTTGGCCTGTTTCTTAGGCCTCTGAACTAAACTAGAGGGCTTTGAATCCCTCTTATTCTTGTCTCTCTCACGGTCCATATTCTAGCGCTCAACGCACTTAACCTTTTCGGCTATCTTCGTCTTATCAACCAGAACTGTGAATTCTCACTCCCTCTGCGGAGCAATCAGAACCCTCAAACTATCCGTCAAACTATCCCTCAAACCGTCCTCAAATTGAACACATTTCTTGTACTTAGACGCCAAAATACCTCGAGCGTAACGGCTCAACATTAGAAATTCAGCCTCATACTCGACCACAAATCTATCACATTGCGTGAGATTCATGAACTCACGCTTACGAGCATCCACATAGCTCGCCCCCATATACTTTCCCTGAGAGGCAGTCTTGAAGAAGTCCCAGTTCAAACGATTAGGCTGAGTACCCTCCTCTATTGATAACCACCACTGATATGCCTCGTTGCGAAGCAAAGACACTGCACCCTTAAGTTTCTGCCCTAGAGTACAGTCTATATCGCTCATAATTCTCTTGGTGGCCTCCAACCAATACTCAGCCACAGTAGGGGCAACTCTAGTGACACTCCTAAACAACTCAGCACCATTGGACCAGAGTTGTTCGGTTACCGACCCACGGCCCCCAAATCCAGAATGGGGTCCAGCGACCCTCTCCAATACCCTCAACATGGCTTGGGATAGTGCGTCGTCCCCAGCCGAACGGCTTTGAGACCCAGTCTCAGCAGCAGGCAAAACTGGTGTCTCACTCGAATCTAAATTTGGCATACTGCCTAGAGAAGAAGACTCAGCTCGAGCCCCCGTACGGCCTCTACCACGGCCACAAATACCACATTCGTGAGTTCCACGAGTGCTCATCGTGAATTTTAAATTTTTATCTACATTATAAAATTTTATGCATCAGTTCTAGTATTTATTAGCAGATATTTTATGCATAAATTATCATAAGTACTAACTAGAGTATTTTCAAACTTTTTTATCTAAGTTCAGAAATACTTACAGGATTGGCACCGGAGACTCGGTGTACCACATACTTCCTCAAATTATCCAAATTAATTGAAAATCAGATCTTTTTCAAATAAAATTTTTGGAACTCAAAATTGCACAACCTGAGTTTTGCAACCTGACTCTGATACCACTAAATATAACACCCCAAACTTAGCCATAATGTTTAGGCCGGGTTTGGGGTGTTACATCCAAGTTTCGGCCAACACAAAAATCTTTGCATGTAAGTCAAACTTAACTCTGTTTTTAATAATTTTTATATTTTTGAGATCATTGCAATTAGGTCTAATTAACTCGTATCTCCATTTTCAAAAATTGTTAAAGATTTTTAAAGTTTCCATTGATGTTAATTAAAGCTTTTGAATGTTGATAGTAGATTTTGAAGCTTAGAAATGAAATAGGATTAACTTGTTAAGTAAATTTTGCTAGTTTTGAGTTTAAGGGCTAAATTGTGAATATCTTGAAATTGGTATAATTTTTTTGTAAATTTGACAATAGGAGGCTTTATATAGACATAATTGAAGTGGGTTTAAAATTTGGAGTTCAAATTCGGAAGATGTGATAAGTTCAGTTTTAGGGACTAAATTAAATAAAATAAACAAGTTTAGGGGTTATTCGAATAATAAAATTAAACTAATATATACTTATAATAGAATGATATAAGATGTTTGCAATTGATAAATTAAATTGAATTATTGAATAGATAAAAAAATTAGACCAAATTGAAGTTGGTTGGGAAAATGACAAAATTTGTTGATTAATCCTTAGAGGGTTGTTTGCTTGCTGTCTTGACCTTGTAAGCTTATACGATATATTTTTGTTAAATGGTTATGCATTTAGAATTATAATTGTAATTATATTTAACTAAAATTTTAATTGTTTAAAATTTGGTACAAAAATATGAGTGAGGGGATTAAATTGAATACGATTAATTGTAAATTAAAATAATTATGGAATTGACTTTAAATTGAACTAAAATAGAATATGTTATGAGATGATTTGATGAAATGAGCTAGATTGATTTGATTTAGACTAGTTGATAGTGATATAGAGTGAATTGAATAGATTCATAAATATTAGATATTATTTGAAATGTGAAATTGTGCTATTGTGATGATGAAATATACTGTTATAAATGAGAATTATGGATTAGATGAATTTGATTTTGATATTGAAATGAAGAATTGGTTATAAACGAATGTGAAAAACTATTACCTTATTAATTGTTCAGGCAGGGTCGGGTATGGTTGGCATTCCATAAGATAGGAAGAGTTCAGGGTTATACGACTACGTGTCGGGGAGTGTTAAGCACCCCATTTTTTGGTTATACTGACCCATGTTGGGTACATTTATTTGTCGGTTTTATCGGCCAGTACAAGGCACAATTTATTATTTCTATTTATCAGATATGCAATGGGTATTAGTGTGTTGGTTGGATCTGCGTATTCATCCTAGTCCAAGTCATGTTAATAGAGAAATAAATGGTAAAAATGAAATATCTGATATTTGAAATAGTATATGATGTGAAATGAAATATGAAATTATGGAATGAATTGGGAACATTGATTAATTATATTCAATGAATCCATGAATTTGGAAATTGAGATGGAATGTGATTCATAATTCGTATTATGAAATGAAGTAGTAAATGACATTAAATTGACAATTGATATATGTATTTGGTATAAAGATGAATTATATGAAATGGAAATGAAGTTTATATGATTTTATATGAATTCGATTGAAAATTCAAACTATGAAATGAAAAATAATGTTTGGCTTAATTTGAAATGGGATGTATTACTGGTAAATAGATTGTACGATATGATTAAGATAGTGAATTGATTAAATGATTTTTTGTTTTATGAACGATAATGAAATATTGAATCAAGTGAATTGAAATGTTATATGATTGAGTTACTATATGGTATGATAAATGTTGAACTAACCTTTTTAATATTTGATTTGCCATGATAGGTATACTTATCAAGCTAAGTAGCATGTAGTGTATAATTATAACATGAGGTAAGTTATTGGGTTTTAATACCTGTGAACTTAGTAAGCATTTGTAATACTTACTCTCTTGTTTCCTTTTTCCCTATAGTGACAACTTGCGTAATGTGTCAAGAGGATCATCGAGAAGCTCACACTATCTCGGTATTGATTATGTAGTCTTTTTATCGTTTAAAACTTGGTTTTGAGGCATGTATATAGGTGATTCATTTTTAGTCAAATTTGAATGTTGGTACTTTGGTAGCTTGATATGTCTGGTATGGTTTATGCCAACTTTGGTATTTAGAAGGTTAATGAGAATGGCAAGTTTGAATGATATTATTTATATGATTTAGTTTGTGGTATGCAATGGTTAAGACATGATTTGTATATAACTTGAGTTAATTCTTTGTTGGTGCCAATGAAAGCATTTTGGTTGTATGTTTAGATGGTTATATAAATAGAGGCTTTGATTTTGAAATGTGCATATTGTAATAGGCCTATTTTGCCCGACTCAAGCCCAAATTAGATAAACAAAACCAAATAAATAATTAAACAATCCAGTCCAATTACAAATCTAAAATTTTATAAACCCAAGAACATTACAAGCCCATAGCCCAAAAACTTAAAATTTTTTCAGACACCCTAACCCTAATGCCCTTGCGCCGCGCCTCCTATGTGCCTCCCTGCTGCCACCAGTGCGCACGCTACTCGAACCTGCAAACAGATAAGAAAAGACAGAAAAACAGCAAAAGCAACAGAGAAACAGAGGCAAAACAATAACAATAACAATAGAAATAATGTATTTGTTTGGCTATAAAAGCCATCACCGAACGATTGTAATGGAGGGATTTTGAATACAAAAAAATCAGGACATTATGAATGCAAAATCAGTGTTTTAAACATATACCTGAATACAAAAAAAAATAGCCAGCATTGAAGAAGGAAAAAACAGATTCAAACGTGCCAAGGTCCCATTTATTTTTCATTTATTTTTCATTTTTTTCGACTATACATACAAACATATTTTCTTTATTTTTTCTTTTGAAAACAATATATATATGTAAATATAGCAAAAAAAATAAAAATATTACCTTTTTTTGAGTTTCGGCCGCCGTGCGTGGCGGCGCCCACGCCAGCAACTGGTGGCCGATGCGACGGTGGTTGATCAGAAGACTCACGCCGGCCAAGGGAACGGGTTGAGAGGATATGTGAGAGTGTTTTGTTTTTTTTTTAAAAAGAATAGCAAAATGTGTTTTTAAAAAAATGGCTTTTATAAAAGATGCGAAACAGTGTCGTTTAGGGCCTGTTTCAGTGGCCACAAAACGGCGTCGTATAAGGCCACCCATGCGCGACCCGACCCTCCACAGGGGGATCCACGTGTTTTCGTTAGATAGGTTATTTACAACCTAGGTCCTTCCTAATTTATGTTCTTTTTAATTTAGTCTTTTTGTTTATTTTTTATTTTTTAAAATCTGACTGTAGAATTTTGTTTGGTTTTCGATCGGGTCCATGACCCACTGATGCGCTGAAAAGTGGACACGTGTCCAGGGATGGGTTTTTTACCCATTTGCTCCTCGGCCTTTGCGTGCCTTTTGATTTTAATCCTCATTTAATTATTTTGTTATAGTTTTTACCTTTTAATTTCATTTTTATTATGATTTAATCCCTAATTCGTTTGATTTCAACCATTTTTTTGCAAATTTTTTATTGATTTATATCTTTTAAATTTTTTTCAGATACTGTTTATATTAAACTTATTTATTTTATTTATTTTTAAATCTCTCACATATTATTTATATTAAACTTGTTTATTTTGTTATTTTAAATCTTTCATATGTTATTTATTTTTAAACTTACTTATTTTATTCATTATAAATCTTTCATATTATTTATTTTGAACAGTTTTATTATTATTTATTTTAATTTTTTTATATAGTATTTATTTTAAATTGTTTTATCATATTATTTATTTTAATTTGTTTTGTATTATTATTTTAAATTATTTTATATATTATTTACTTTAAATTGTTTTATAAACCATTTATTTCAAACTGTTTTATATCTTATTTATGTTAAAATTTATATATATTGTTTATTCTGAACCATTTTATATATTATTTATTTAAATTTTTTTTCATATATTATTTATTTTAAACTATTGTATATATTATCTTTTAAATTTTTATATATTATTTTTTATACTCCTTAATTATTTTTCTTAATATTTATTTATTGTTTCTATTTATTTATCCCTTTACTCACACATTTTATTATTATTATTTTTACATTAAAAAATCTAAACTTGACAATATATATATCTATTTTACTTACTTGTTCATTTGTTATTCCATGCATTTTAAACATTCATATGCTATGATTGCTTGTTTTTATATCATGCATTTCTGTTTTATTACTTTACTTATTCATCGAGACTAGTCCACTAATATTGTATTCATCTTTATAATTACATCATTGTTATTATAACATTTTATCGCATATTGTATATCATTTTTAATATTTCATTAATTTTACCCGACGCATAAAAAAGTTTTTTAAATAAAGGCAATATTCTGTATTTAGAAATTCGAGAAATTGTGCCCTAACGTACTGGGTTTCGATTTTTCTCATTTAACCTAAATAACTGAATATCCTTTTTAAATTAAAATACATGAGTTTAAAAAATAAAAGGCAAGCTTATTCTCAAGGGATCGAGATGTTGTGTCCTAACTTACTGGATGTGACATTTTATTACCTCGAGATGAAAGGGTCCTTAACATGCGTCTCGATTTACTCAAGCATTTTTTAAATAACATTAATAAAGAGGGATCGTATTTTAATTTCTTCTCGAGTTTTCAATTTTTGACATTAAGACATTAATTAATCAATTAGGTACCAATTTTGGGCTTTACGAGGGTGCTAACCCTTCCTCGTACGTGACCGACTCCCGAGCCTATTTTTCAAATTTCGTAGACCAAAAACGTTGTTCTAGTAAATCAAACATTTTATTAAAACGATCACGAGGTGATCCAATCACACCTCATAAAAAGGATTGGTGGCTACTCCTATTTTTTATTTTTTGTTTTCAAAACCAAAGTCGACCCCGTTTTTCAAAAAAATGGTTTCGACACATATGATATGTATTTAGCATTGATGTGAATGACTATGTTTGAATGAGAATGATTGAGCTATTGTTTGATAAGTTTAACATAGTGAATAATGATGCATAATGGTTAAGTTGATTGAGAGATGAAGGGTACTTTAGGTGCATATAAAGTTTGGTATGAAATGCATGTAACATAGTGTCATGTTTTGAATGTACATGATTAGGTGTTAAGTTGAATGCTAACTTTGAAGTGGTTGAATTGTGGTTTGAAAATGACTGAATATGGTATTTAGCATGTTGAAATTGGTTATTTATAGGGCTCATGATATGCTTATAAGCATCCTTGAATTTGGGTTATAGTTTTAAGCATGATTGCTACATAAAACTTATTATTTTAGCCATCTAGGTAAAAGTATTGATGCTAGGGACAAAGGTATCGATCAAAGGTATCGATACTTGACCAAATGAATAGTGTTTTGAAAATGATAGAATGGAAAAACCATATCGATACCAATAATAATATTGATACCTATCATAAAAGTGTCAGTATTTGTTACTTTGGTATCAATACTTAGTTCCTGTAATAGTTCATTTTCAGTGAAATCAGAACAGTAGTTTCTAGACCACAAATTTGAGGTTGGAAGAAATTTTATTTTAATATTATTTCATGGTCTACAATATGATAGGAATATCGTATGAAAATTTTGTTAAGAAAATTTTACCGATTACATGTTTAATTTGATGAAAAGGACCAAATTGCATAAAATGCAAAAGTTGAATTCTAGTAGCTAAAGGTACCAAATAACCATGGAATTCAAAATTAGAGGTCCTTATATGGAAAATAGACCATTTAAAGGAGTTAGTAGATAATAATGATTATTCATCATTGGAAAATCTAATAAAGAAAAGGAAATAAAAGACGATAAATGAATTAAATAATAAAAATATCATCATTTTCATCATCTTTCCTAAAATAAAATATGAAAACCCTAGCTATGGATATTGAGTGCAAGCAAGCTTATTTTGCTTAATTAGATTCGGATAGACCTAGTATGGAATTGGATCGAGGAAAAGAAAAAGTATCAGATTAGTAGCCTTTGTATTCACGAACATTGTCGAGGTAAGTTTGTGTAACTAAATTGTATGGTTATATGTTTAAATTGAATTTTATGTTTGTGAAATGTATAATTTCTATGTATAAGCATTGATTACATATCCAAAAATATCTGACAAGTATCAAGTCCCGTTTGAACCTAAGAAATTTGATGGATACAAATGACATTGTCATTAAGGGTTCCCGGATTGGTTGTGTTCCTACATATGTTGCGAACACACCACAGATCTTATGAGCATCCCAACATTTGTCTCTCTCGAGCTTCCTGATATATGTCTTTCACGAGTTTCCCGATATTGGCTCACATGAGCTTCCTGATATTGGCTTGCATGAGCTTCCTGTTACATAGCTCACATGAGCTTCTCGTCATATGGCTCGAAAGAGATTCCCGATTACATGCTCGCATGGGCATACCTGTATATAAATTGATGGATTACAGATTTGTGCACTTCGTGTATACTACCCGTGTATCCAACGATATTTAAATGGTTCAACGGGTAATGTTCTATTGTAAGAAAATGTGAATCTGATACAAATTGTTATCAGTGTATACATGAAATTACATGGAAATAATATTACATGATATGTTGAAATATGACATGGATGATACATGTATGGAACTTGCTTGGTGACTATGTTCAACTATGTTTTTGAGTTATTATATGTGTTTACATGGCTAACATGATGATATGTGTTTAGGCTTTTGGCCAAGTTAATTTGGATATTACTTGTATACTTACCTTAAATGTTAATAAATGGTAAGTTAATTTTTCAATGTTATACGAACTTACTAAGCACTAAATGCTTACTTTATTTTATTTATCCTGTTTTATAGTAACTCGGAAGCTCATTAAGGTTGGAAGCTGGTCGGAGCCACATCACACTATCTATCGTTCTGATTCCACACACATTGTGCCTGTGGAGGAGATTGAGGTTAGACAAAATCTAACATTCGAGGAGGAGCTGGTTCAGATCCTAGATCGCGACGTTAAGGTTATGCGTAGGAAATCTATCCCTTTAGTGAAGGTGCTATGGTGGAATCATAGCTCTAAGATGGCCATTTGGGAGCCGGAGGATTCAATGCGTTAGCAGTATCCTCGCCTATTCTGATCAGGTAAATTTCGATGACGAAATTTTCTTTTAAAGGGTTAGAGTTGTAACACCCAAAATTTATATTTCTGATTCTGTTAGTATATGACACATAGCTCTGTATCTGCTTCAGTGGTTAAGTGTTCTGGGTGTGTGTGGGATGTCCCAAGTTCAAGCCATGCATTTGGAAAAATTTGATATTTTTCTGAATAAAGCTTTAATTTGGTTCAATAGGCTTATGTTTAATTGTTGTTAAGTTTATGACAGAATAGGCCTGCTCGCCTAGTGTTTGAAGAGGAGTGTTGGAATAAGGGAGGTCTGGAGTTCGAGTCAATTCATGGGCGTTATATTTTTACTTGGCGTCGCGTGTGTGTTTGAGTTGAGCTCAAAGACTGTAGTGGTTGAGTTGGTTGTGGAGTTAGTGGGAGGAAATCAAGGGGGAATAATATCTGGTTCCACTCTTTTTGGAAAAAGAAAACCTTTCCCTATTTTTCAAGAAAAATTTTGATGTTCTTTCTATCTTTCTCTGCCGAATTTTTGAGTTGAATCTCCCTTTTCTCTTTTAACAAAATTTGTTTTCCAAGACCTCATTTCTGTCTCTTACTCAATCCGTTCTGTAGTGCTACTGCAGTTCTTCGGGGTTCGGGACTAATTATCGTTCTTAAAAGAGTTAAGAGCCTGGGAATCATTATTGTTCGTTGAAGGTTCTGAGTGCTCAGAAGTGTTTCGACATTGAAAACGATCCAGGTGTGTACTCGGATTACATAAAAAATGAGATTCGGCAAAAGCTGAAAAGCTCTCTGTCGATGCCACACGGGCGTGTGGTCGCCCGTGTGGTAGGCCGTGTGGCAGTACACGAGCGTGTAATCGACGAACCAGGTAGTGCGCGCATGACACTGGCGCAATGAAAACTGCCGTGTGATGGATGACAAGGCCGCGTGCGAGACACGAGTGCTGCAAAATGGGTCGTGTGGGCCCACACGTGTGAACCACACGGGTGTATGAAATTTTGGGCTAGGTCGTGTGATCCAAACGGTCGGGGCCAATTTGGGCAGTGCTTACCACACAGGCGTGTGGGCTCACACGTTCAAGCCACATGGGCGTGTGAGCCCATTTTTCTGAAATGTACTGTAATGTTGCACGGGTTGCCCAAGTCGACTATGACCCGTCATAGGGTCGGTAAGGATATCTTAGACCCATATTATTGTGATCTGATTATGTGATGTATGCACTAGCGTGTTATACTTAGCATGTTTATCTATTTTGTTCTGAATATAAATGTATGATTGTTAACCCGCATTATAGCATGCCATATTGTATAATTCATTGCATTGGGGTGGGTTTGATGAAGTGAATGAAGTATCTAAAAGGATTCTTGAGCCTATTATCTAGCAGCTAAGTTGCATAATTATGACATGTGCCGCATTACGGTACTTATATGGTATGTAGGGTTGGATAGGTCAATTTTATCCCTATATTTGGTGTGTAGGGATAGGTGGGTCGATTTTATCCCCATATGGTGTGTTGGGTTGGACGAAGTTGGTGTACAAGTTTAGTGGGCATGTTTCTATTATTCTGATCTATATGCATGATATATCCGATTCTATTCTGAGTGGGCCAAGGCCTACACCGCATCTGTTAAGGGCTCAGGCCCGAATTGTGACTATATTCTGTGATTTGTTTGTATGCATGTTAAGCTGTAGGGATGTACACACTGAGTTTGTGAAAACTCACCCCTTCTGTTTTATTTGTTCAGGTAATCCCCAGCAGTAGGCAGATCGGTGTAGCGAAGGACTCAATGGTGACCTCGGCCACATACATTTTGGTTTATGAACTTAATGCTTTTTCTTTACTCAATATTTTTGGGAGTTTTGATGTAATTAGGGACTTGGACTCTTGGTTTTAATTTGGGTTTTTGAACTGTTATTTGGAACATAATCTACAACGTTAAAATATGGTTTTCCTAAAAAAAACTAAGAGGTTTTATTAATAAAAACGGGTTTTAAATATATATATTGGTTTCGAAAGCTTCTGCGATAAAGACATGCATTCAAACAGTTCGATTATTTCACGTTTTTCTCGACCTAAGTTAACAGATTTTTTTTGTATCAAAATGGTTTCCCAAAAATACTTTTATGTGACATTGCTAAATTCGGCCATAATGTTTATTCCGAGTTTGGGGTGTTACATTTAGTGATATCAGAGCCAGGTTATAAAACCTGGCTGTGGATGGGGTTTTAAATTTGGTTTTAAGAAATGATTTGCGAAACGATCTGAAATAATTTTGATAAATCGTGGTACACCGAGTCTCCGACATCGATCCTGTAAGTTTCTGAAACTTTGTTGTCTGAAAGCATGCGTAAAATATATTGTTTGGATTTGTTTGAAAATACTGATGTATGTTATGAAACTACAGTAGGTTGTAGACTCTATCGAAACACTCTAAGTAGTGTAAATTGAAAATCGTAGTAAACTACGACTTGCAATAATAGACTCTGAATACTCTGATAATTTTACTGCATAAAATATTTGTTAACAAATAATGAAATTGTAAACTAATTTGCATAAAATTTTAACACAGATTAATTTGAAATTACGATGAGCTCACGTGGTACTCATGGACGTAGTACTATAGGCCGAGGTAGAGGCCGTAGAAGGGCTCAAGCTGAGTCCTTAGCGTATGATACGATTTTGAATCTAGATACCAGTGAGACGCCGATATCACCTACGATAGAGATTGGGTCTGGGTCATTTGATAGCACGGTTGGGGACGACGCACTGTCTCAAGCCATGCTACGGAATTTGGAGAGGGTCACTAGACCCAACACTGGTTTTGGGGGCCGCAGGTCGGTTACGAAATGACTCCGGTCCAATGCTGGAGTTGCTCATAATGTGGCAGAGTATTGGATGGAGGTCACGGAGCACATTATGGATGATTTGGATTTTTCTGCTGAGCAGAAGCTCAAGGGGGTTGTTTTACTGCTTCCCGATGAAGTGTATCAATGGTGGTTGATAGTTAGGAGGGTACTTAGCTCAACCGGTTGACATGGGACCTGTTTAAGACGACTTTCCAAAACAAATATGTAAAGGCCAGTTATATCGATGCTAGGAGGCGGGAGTTCCTTAATCTTACTCAAGGTGATCGTTCAGTGGCTGAGTATGAGGCCGAGTTCCTAAGACTGAGCCGTTATGCGAGGGGCATGGTGGCGACCGAGTATGAGTGCTATGTGCGGTTTGAGGATGGTCTCCGAGATAGTTTGCGAGTTCTGATAGCTCCTCAAAGGGAGCAGAATTTCTTTGCACTGGTTGAAAAGATGAAGATCAGCGAGGAAGTGAAGCGCACTAAGCGTCAAAACCAAAACAGAGGGATGGCTAAAAGGGATGTAGAGCCTTCAAATTCTGGAATAAGGCCTAGGAAAAAGGCCAGGACTAATGGCCCCTTGAGAGTTGGGCCTACTATTGAACCTTCTAGAGTGACGATCTGTCAGCACTGTAATAGACACCATCCAGGCGAGTGTTGGAGGGCTACTAGAGCGTGTTTGAAGTATGGGTCTACTAAGTACCGTGTTAAGGACTGTCTATTGAGGATTAATCAGATGTAAGCTTCGGTTAATGAGATTACACAGCCACCAAGGGTAATTTAGCAGCCACTTAGGGGTCGTGGTTAGGCTCAGGGTGGTAATGCATGGGCCGAGGATAGAGAACACCCGGCAGAGGTACTGGACCAACTGAGACTAGGCAGCCTGCACTGGTTTATGCTGCACGTCGCCGTGAAGATCGAGATACTCTAGATGTCATCTCGAGTACTTTTTAATTTTTAATGTACCTTACTTTGCATTAAAAGGCATAGGCTCTACACACCCTTACGTAGCTAGTATAGTGTCTGAGACCTTGGGGTTACCGTTTGAGAGCACTTCTAGTGAGATAGTAGTAATGAGTCTGTTGGGGCAGTCTATTGAAGTTAGTAAACTATTTAGAGATGTTCCGTTAGAGGTCCAAGGGACTGTATTTCTGGTTGATTTGATGGAGCTTCCATTTGGAGAGTTTGTTTTGATTTTGGGCATGGACTGGCTGGTTAAACATTGAGTGAGTTTGGACTGTGCTACGAAAAGGGTTATTCTGAGGACCGAGAAGGATATTAAGGTAGTCGTGATTGGGGAACGACGAGATTATCTGACTAATGTGATATCTGTATTGAGGGCAGAGAAGTTAGTAAGGAAGGGGTGTGAGGCATTCTTGGCTTAGGTCAGTATTGCTAATTCTGTGGACTCTTCGGTTAAGGACATCCGACCTGTAAGGAACTTTTCAGATGTTTTTCCAAAGGAACTACCGGGATTGCCTCCAAGTCTAGAGGTAGAATTTGGTATCGAGTTAATTCCAGGTATAACTCCAGTGTCTATCGCCTCTTATCGAATGGCATCGAAAGAGCTGACTGAACTTAAGGCTCAGATTCAGTCGTTATGGGTACTACGAGTTCCTAGTTATGCCCTTTGGGTTGACTAATGCACTGCGCATTCATGAACTTGATGAATCGTGTGTTTCAGCCCTACTTATATCAGTTCGTGGTAGTATTCATCGATGAAATCTTGGTGTATTCTCAGACAGAGGATCAGCACATTGAGCATCTAAGAGTGGTTCTGCAGATTCTTCGTGAGAAATAGTTGTACGCGAAGTTCAGCAAGTGAGAGTTCTGGCTTCGGAAAGTGACATTTCTAGGATATGTAGTTTCTACGGAGGGGATTTGAGTGGATCATTGTAAGATTGAAGCTGTGTTGGATTGAAAAAAGTCAAAGAGTGTGTCTAAAATCCGTAACTTTCTAGGGTTGATAGGATATTATCGACGTTTCGTATAAGGGTTCTCTTTGATTGCTGCTCCGATGACTAAGTTACTGTGAAAGGGAGTTTCTTTTGTATGGACCGGTACACAGCAGGAGAGCTTTGAGAAGCTCAAGACCGTGTTAACTCAAGCACCTATTCTGATTTAGCCTGAACCCAGTAAGGACTTTGTGGTTTACAGTGATACGTCGCATGTGGGTTTGGGTTGTATCCTGATGCAAGACGGTCAAGTTGTTGCTTATGCATCTCGTCAGCTCAAGACTCACGAGACAAATTATCTGACGCATTATCTGGAATTGGCAGCAGTGGTATTTGCTCTTAAGATCTGAAAGCACTATCTGTACGGTGAGAAGTATACCATCTACACTGATTACAAGAGCCTCAAATATCTCCTCACTCAGAAGGAGTTAAACCTTAGGCAGCATCGATGGGTTGAACTGCTTAAGGATTATGACAGCAGTATTGAGTATCATCCTAGTAAGGCCAATGTGGTGGCCGATGCGTTAAGTAATAGAGCTATGACCGAATTAAAAGAGATGTTCGCTCAACTCAGCCTTTTCGACGATAAGGGTCTATTGGCTGAGCTGCAAGTAAGGCCGACATGGATGGAGTAGATCAGGGCTAAATAGAGGGAGATAAGTTTTTTGGGTTGAGGTTTCATCAGATGAAGAGTGGGGTTACTACGAATTTTGGGATTAATGATGATGGGGTCTTGTGTTTCCGGGGACAGATCTGTGTACTGAATGATGGTGACTTGCGACAATCGATTCTGAAGGAGGCGTATAGTAGCCCTTATGCTATGCATCCTGGTGGGAACAAAATGTACCGAGATTTCTGAGAGTTGTACTGGTGGCCAAGTTAAAACGCGAGATTATCGACTTTGTTGCTCGCTGTTTAACTTGTCAACAGGTCAAGGCTGAGCATCAGTTACCTTCGGGTTTGCTGTAACCGATTAAGATACCAATATGGAAAAGAGAGCGAGTAACGATGGACTTCGTTAGTGGGTTGCCTCTAACATCCACTAAGAAGGATTCTGTTTGGGTTATCATGGATCGATTAACCAAGACTACACATTTCATTCCTGCTAGGACAGACTTCTCCCTACAGAAGTTGGCCAAACTTTACATTTCTGAGATAGTGAGGTTGCATGGGGTACCTGTCTCGATCATCACTGATAGGGATCTTCAATTTATGTCTCGGTTCTGGCAGAAGCTTCATGAGGCTCTGGGATCAAGGTTAGACTTCAGTACTGCTTTCCATCCTCAAACAGATGGTCATTCAGAGAGGGTGATTCAGATACTGGAGGATATGTTGAGGAGTTGTGTGATTGACTTCTAAGGCAATTGGGAGGAGTATTTTCCTCTAGCAAAGTTCACTTACAATAATAGCTATCAGTCTAGTATACAGATGGCATCTTATGAGGCACTGTATGGTCGTAAGTGTTGCACTCCCTTATGCTAGACTGAGTTGGGTGAGAGACATGTTCTGGGTCCGGAATTGGTATCTGAGACATGTTCTGACATACATAAGTCCTATGCAGATTTGAAGAGGAAGGACATCGAGTATTTTGTAGAGGACATGGTTTTCCTTAAGGTCTCGCATTGGAAGAAAGTTTTGAGGTTCGGTCGCAAAGGCAAGCTGAGCCCTCGATTTATTGGGTTGTACCGGATTCTAAAGCGAGTACGGCCAGTCGCATATCAGTTGGAGTTACCTCTGGAGTTTGATCGTATACATAATGTGTTCCACGTCTAGATGTTGAGACACTATTGCCTTGATCCCACACACATTGTGCCTGTGGAGGAGATAGAGGTTAGACCAGATCTAACATTCAAGGAGGAGTCGGTTCAGATCCTAGATCACGACGTTAAGGTTCTGCGTAGGAAATCTATCCTTTTATAGAAGGTGCTATGGTGGAATCATAGTTTTGAGGAGGCTAGTTGGGAGCCGGAGGATTCAATGTGTCAGCAGTATCCTCACCTATTCTGATCAGGTAAAATTCGATGAAGAAATTTTCTTTTAGAGGGTAGAGATGTAACGCCCCAAAATTTATATTTCTGATACTATTAGTATATGACACATAACTCTGTATCTGCTTCAGTGGTTAAATGTTCTGGGTGCATGTGAGAGGTCTCAAGTTCAAGCCTTGCATTAGGTAAATTTTGATATTTTTCTGAATAAAGGCTTAATCTGGTTCAATAGGCTTATGCTTAATTGTTGTTAAGTTTATGACAGAATCAACCTACTGGCCTAGTGGTTAAAAAGGAGTGTTGGAATAAGGGAGGTTTGGAGTTCGAGTCGATTCATGGGCGTTATATTTTTGCTTGGTGCCATGTAAGTGATTGAGTTGAACTCAAAGACTATAGTGGTTGAGTTGGTTGTGGAGTTAGTGGGAGGAAATCAAGGGGGGATAATATCTAGTTACACTCTTTTTGGAAAAAAAAACCTTTCGCTATTTTTCAGAAAAAATTCTAACATTCTCTCTATCTTTCTCTGTCGAATTTTTGAGTTGAATCTCCCTTTTCTCTTTTGAAAAAATCTGTTTTCCAAACCCTCATTTCTATCTCTTACTCAATCCGTTCTATAGTGCTACTGCAGTTTTTCGACATTTGGGACTGATTATCGTTCTTAAAAGAGTTAAGAGCCTGAGAATCACCGTTGTTCGTTGAAGGTTCTTGAGTGCTCAGAAGTGTTTCGACACCAAAAATGATCTAGGTGTGTACTCCAATTGCACAGAAAACAGGATTCAACGAAAGCTAAAAAGCTCTCTATCGACGCCGCACGGGCATATGGTCGCCCGTGTAGTAGGCTGTGTGGCAAGACATAGGCGTCTGATCGATGAACCAGGCCGTACGCGGGTGACACGGGCACAACGGACACAACCGTGTGATGGCTGGTGAGGCCGTGTGAGAGACACAAACGCGGCCAAATAGGCCGTGTGGGCCACACGGACGTGTGAAATTTTGGGTCAGGTCGTGTGGGCCACACGGGTGTGTGGGCCTACACGGGCATGCCACATGGGCATGTGAGCCTATTTTTTTGAAATGTACTGTAAGGTTGCATGGGTCGGCCAAGTCAAGTGTGACCTGTCATAGGGTCGGTAAGGATATCTTAGACCCATATTATTGTGATCTGATTATGTGATATATACACTAGCGTGTTATACTTAGCATGTTTATCTGTTCTATTCTGAATGTAAATGTATGACTATTAACCTGCATTATAGCATGCCATATTGTATGATAGATTGCATTAGGATGGGTTTGATGAAGTGAAGGAAGTATCTAAAAGGCTTCTTGAGCCTATTATCTGGCAGCTAAGCTGCATAATTATGACATGTGCCGCATTACGGTACTTTATGGTGTGTATGGTTGGATGGGTCGATTTTATCCCCATATTTGGTGTGCAGGGATATGTGGGTCAATTTTATCCCCATATGGTGTGTTGGGTTGGACGAAACTAGTGTGCAGGGTTGGTGGGCATGTTTCTGTTATTCTGATCTGTATGCATGATATATCTGATTTTGTTCTGAGTGAGCCAAGGCCCATACCGCATCTGTTAAGGGCTTTGGCCCGAATTATGATTGTATTCTGTGATCTGTCTGTATGCATGCTGAGCTATGGGGATGTACGCACTGAGTTTGCAAAAACTCAGCCCTTCTATTTTATCTGTTCAGATAACCCCCAGCAGTAGGCGGATCGGTACAGCAGAGGACTCGACGATGACCACGACCACATACATTTTGGTTTATGAACTTAATACTTTTGCTTTACTTAGTATTTTTGGGAGTTTTGATGTAATTAGGGACTTGGACTCTTGGTTTTAATTTGGGTTTTTGAACTATGATTTGGAACATTATCTGCAACACTAAAATATGGTTTTCCTAAAATAAACTAAGAGGTTTCGTAAATAAAAATGGGTTTTAAATATATATTGGTTTCAAAAGCTTCCGCGACAAAGACATGTATTCAAACAGTTTGATTATTTCACGTTTTTCTCGACCTAAGTTAACAGATTTTTTTGTATCAAAACGGTTTTCCAAAAACACTCTCATGTGACATTGCCAGATTCGGCCATAACGTTTGGGCCGGGTTTGGGGTGTTACATACTTGGTTATATATGATGATATGTCATGTATATGACTTGGTTTGGCTTGATTTAAATGCTTTGTTGTGGATTGTTGAAGTGTTAAAGTGTTAATGTAGGTGGAAGACAAATTGACTGAGAAATATGGCTAGAAAAGTAGTCTATTTGTCCACACAGATGCGTGTCTCAGCCATGTGTGACACATGACCTAGTAATACTGTCGTGTGTCCTCTATATTTAAAAATTTGTACATGTCAATATACTCAAAAGTGATCACACGTCCTAGTACACGGGCGTTGGCTGTGTGTCCCCTACATATTTTAAATTGCAAAACAGAATGCTCAAATTATTCACACAACCTGACACAAAGGTGTGTGGCTTGGCCGTGTGACCCCTGCACCTTATTTATGCAAATTAGTATGCTCACACGGCCTAGCACATGAGCGTGTGGCTTGCCGTATGACCCAAGTCAGAAAGCTCCCAAGTTTAGACACGGGCTGGGACACGGTAGTGTGACCCTAATTCAAATACCCAGACGACCTGAGACACAAGCGTGTCTCTTGACCGTGTGAACCACACGGGCGTGTGTCCCCTACACCTAAGAAAAGTTTTTATGTTTTCTAAAAAAATTTCTGAGTACCCAGTTTGGTCCTAACTTATTTCTAATTATGTTTTGGGCCTGGAGGACTTACATAAGGGACAATATGATTGATTTTGATTGGTTTCTGATATAAATGTTATATGATATGATTTATCTGTTTATTTGATCTGTAAATTTCGATAATGCTCTGTAACCCTGTTCCGACGACAGATATGGGTTAGGGGTGTTATAGTTCCAAAGTTTTAAAAAAATTTAGATTAGTCCTTAATCATACTCGAATCTATTAAATTATGTTTGAATGTTCGATTTAGTCTCTCATTTACTAATAACTTCTATTATGTATGAATTTGGATTAATTTGATGATAATTGAATTCAATATTATAATTTGTGTGTGAATATTCCAATATTTGTTGTAGCACTCCGTAATTTGGGTCTATAACTCCGTAACTGAGCTTCATAGCTCACTCCCTTTTTATTTACATCTCTACAGATAACCCACCAGGTTAGGATGCGGACATGACACTCAGAGGGTCTCGTCTCGGTTTAGTTTTAGTTGATTATATATTTTAGATTTATTATTATATCTTAATTATTCAGAGATTGTATTATTTTATTTTGAACTGTGGCATAAGACTTTTAAGTTTTATTTTCTTTTAGCATGCATGGCATTTAATATGAATTTCGAACTTTGAATTATGAACATTAATTAATTATGCATGAACTTCACTTTTTTATTAAAAACACAACTACTATCACTTTTCCGCTGTTAAATTATAATGAAGAATCATGGGTAGTAAATAAACTGGTAATTAACCTAGTTCTCTTCCAAAACTAACAAATGTTTTTAAAATGATTGTTTTCAAAACTTCGATAGCTTATTGAGTCATTTTGGTGACTAATGTAATCTTCCGAATTTGGGTCTAACAACTAATGTAATCTTTCGAATTTGGGTCTAATGTCTAGGCTGAGTTAAACAGATTACAATATAAATAGTCTCCAACTTTTAAAAATTTTCATTTTAAACGCCTGAAAAATAAAGTTCCCACACTTTGCACACTGTAATTGAAATTGTTAACTGATGTACCATATGAATTTTTTTTGTGAATAATAAAATTATTTATAAATTTCCAACTAAAGGTGCGTTTGTTTGCAAGGATTTGATTTTTTGGAAAATATTTTCCTGATTTTACGATATTTGGAAGCTTGAAAACATTTTATATTTGGAAAATATTTTCCAAAAATGACCTACAATTTGGGGAAAATGTCTTATCCTTTTAAATTCGGTAAGACATTTTCCAAAAAATAACACATTCTTCTCCCATTTCTCCTTCCTCTTCCCCTTCCCATTGGGTTGCAAATCAGTGCCATTGCCAGGTACCTTACCCCTTGCCCTAAATTCCTCAAGAGCTGCGCGATTTTGAAGAACGATGATGAGAAAGTTTGGTCAATGACCTTTTTCGGTTCCTCCGTCATCCAGGTAAGGCTTTTTCTTCTTCTTTCGTTCTTCATTCCTTTTCCTTGTTCCGTTCTTCATATTCTCTTCCAGGTAAAAGTCCGTCGCATATCTTCTCTTCTCAGCATATTATGTTTCATTTCCTCTCTTTCTCAGGCAAATCTACCATGAATTCTTCGCTGGGTCCGCTAGGTCTTGGCTTAAGACGATGATCGTTCTTTGATTTCTAGCATTTTTATTTTTTAGTTTATATTTATTTTGTGTTTCTGGAAACATTGATATTGAAGGGATCTTATTCCGAAATGCGGAACCCCCTTTGTTGTCTGACTTGTGTACTAGGAATTTTGTGAGTTAATTCCGTTTAAGATTGTTACTTATACCATATTTTGTTTTGGTTTTATTCTGTATTTCGATGTTTGATCCATCTTGCCATAAATTTGATCGTTTCTTGGGTTGGTGTGGGCAATTTGTTTCTGCTTATCATTTCATTTCAAACTTAAATCCAAAGATTTGCCCTTTTGACTTGATTTGATAAAAAAAAAGAACAAAAATCAATATGCTAGTAATATAAAGCTATTTGAGTCAATAGAGAAAGTGTTGATAGGTGGAGAGATGGCTCTAATGCATGTTTCCTAGAGTTTTTGCGGAATAGAAATTAGCTTGCAAAAGAAGGTATAATTCAAAGGTATAATTCAACTTAGTCAATACAAGATAATTTAGTTTATTTCTTTTCTTCTTTTCTTTATCAGGTTCTATTCCCCTCAATGCTATGTTACTCAACTCTGTGGTGAGTTTTAGATATGGGTATGAGTCTGACATGGGTTTGCTAAACATTTTCTAAGTTCCTTTGTTTAAGTGGAGGATCAATCCGCCATACTCATTTTTGAATATTTGTTGAGCACATATGTGGTATGCTTTATTTTAGGAAAAATGAGGAGTCCGGATAACATGTCCTCCAGTTTGGTGGCAATTATACATGTTTTATTTGTGAGCTTGACTTAATTCTGAATTGAGATTAACTTATTTGAATGTCTCTAATTTGGTTGCTTAATGTTTTACCCAAAAAGAAAAAAACTATTCTTCAAAATAGTATTAAGCGATGGATTTTTTTTACCTTATGAATCTTATTTATGTTTTACCTTATGCATGCTACATTTTTCTTTCTCTTTCCATTTGCAGATTAAATGATAAATTTCAACAATGAAACTCATCATACACCCAAATGTCATCCGCTTGTATGAGGTTTGGCACGAAGTTTTACTAGTTTAGTTACTTTATTGATCTCCATGCATTTTTTCCTTGCTTCTCGTTTGCTCTCTTTCAAATTTGACTTGCATTTTGTCAAAATAAGACTCCACTTGGCTTTTAAAAAATATTTTAAGTATGGTAAGGCTATATTTCTTGGTAAATTCTAGCAATATTCTTGGTACAAGTGATGGCTAGCAAGACGAAAATATACATTGTTCTGGAACTTGTGACTGGTGGTGAACTTTTTGACAAAATTGTAAGAAATTTGTGTTTACTCTTGGAATGTAAAAGTGCTTCAGGAATCAAATCTCAGTTGTGTATCAACGTTTTATTACTATATATTAATTTGGTTTTTATTGTCTTGTTATCTTCCTCTGCCAGGCAAGCAAAGGAAGGTTGAAGGAAGATGAAGCTAGAAAGTATTTTCAACAGCATATTAATGCTGTGGATTACTGCCATAGCAAGGGTGTTTACCATCGAGACCTCAAGGTACGGTATATATTTTGTGTTGATTATTTTATTGCTTATAAACGTTAAATATTTTAACAGTTTGTATCATTGGTGCATCCATCAATTAGTGTTGATTGTTCGATTCTACGTGATTGCTATAAATCATTTGCAATGTATTGCTTTAGAAGATACCTTGTTGCTTGCTTGGGTATGTTCATTTCAAAGACCTTGAACTTCAAATAAAGATTTTATTTTTTATCTCTGGATCAGCCTTTACGATATTTCATTTAGTTTACAGTTTTTGTGGTGACATTGTCTTTGTTATTTGCTTTGCTTATGCCCTTAAATTTGAATTTTAGACACCTAGATATTATTTTTAATGTCATTGAATAGTCATTTCAACACTATGCTTTTTCATATCTTTACTTTTTAAGAATATATAGGTTCTTCTGATGTCAACATATCATAATCATAATTCCCCTTAATGCACTAAAAGGAATATGTACTACTTTGTTAGTAAGTAAGGTATAAGATGTTGTTGAACTTTGGCCTGTAATGCAACAGGAAACCAGCAGCAAACCAGCATACAGACCAGCATCCAAGCTGAACCAGAGAAGCAGAAGCATTTTGTTTATTTTGTTCATTTGTAACTTGATTTAGTTCCTTTGTAATTTATACTTAAAGTTAGTAGGAGTAGTTGTTAATTTATGTTTGATGTTATAGCTGGTATGTCAGCTACATTTTGTGTGTAGCTAAGCTTTTTGTCATGTATTACTGAGAGCAGTTATACATTAGGTAACTACCATATTTCATTGTAACATAAATGCTTCTAAGGCAATGAAAAAGATTTGATTTTTGGAGATCAAATTCAATTTTCTTCTTGTTCAAACTATTTTGCATTCGTTTTTCTTTTTCTCCTTTAGTTTTCTGCTAAAAAAACCAACACATGTAATCCGGACTACTTATGTATATGGCATATAAATTTATTGGTATATGTAAAAACAGCTTTTCTGAAAAATATTTTTAAGAAATCTATCAAACAACAGAAAATATTTTACACATAGATTCATCTAAACATCAAAAAAATAAATTTTTATAAAAAAAATAAATCATTTTTCGAAAAACATTTTACTGACAAACAAATGGAGCCTAATATTATAAATTTTCAAGTCAACCTTTACAAGCACAACTCTTGTGTCATCTTCCTCAACTCTTCTTCTTCCAATCCTTTCATCCTTTTATGTTATCACCACTAAGAACAGAACTATTATGGCGATGCCCATGATCTTCCATGTTATCGCTACTTCTTTTGATTTATAGAACCCAAGCTTATGCATAGCTTTGAAAAAGAATTTGAAATTTTGCAAAAAGATTAGATTTTTATATTTTTTATGAGCAAAAAAATGGCAAACTAACTTGATGAGAAACATTCTAAAGCTGCAGAACCCAACTGGGACTTTATTTCCTAAGCAAATGAGGGATACCCATATAGGAAAGTTCTGATTTTTTTTTCTTCCTAAATCAACTGGAATTCAACACCAAAAGAAATAAATAAAAAAAATAAAGAGAAATGGAAGAAAATGAGGGAAACCCCATATGAGAAATGGGAATAAAATCTGAAAACCAAAAAGTTCTTAAGCAATGGAGATAAATTTGAAGAGGTGGGTTTTAAAGGGGGAAGGAAAATGTATTATAAGAGAATTCAAAGAAGGGATTCCCGAAATAAGTTATACCACAGAATCTTGAAATAATCAATGGAAAAATATAAATTCTCTTTATTTGCCTTGAAAGAGATCAAAATCCACCCATTTTCTTTTATTCTTTTTAGGAAAATATAAGTTTCACCCTCTCTCCTTACCATGTCCCCCCAGAAAGTTTCTTGTAGAAATTGCCATCTCTCTCAAAATCGATCCATGCTCTTAAATTAAGGAAAAAAAAACTTAATATCCTAAATATTTTTTAAAATTAACATATATGCTTAATTTTGCCTACAAAAAATATAATTCCATGAAAAGCGAAAAAGAAATGTAGAGCGCAAATAAAATAAAAGGGCCGAAACAAAGAACTTAAAAGTTTTTGGCATTTAAGGGTAAAAGAATTGCATTTTTTCTTTTTATTAAAAAAAATAAATTACTTATTATATATTAGATCAAAAAATAAATTAGTGATTGTTATTAAAATTTTCATATATTTTTATTGTTAAGTGTTAATATGATTGTTGGAGTAATCAGTAACATTTAATGTATCATATATATATTTCAAGTTGATACGAAAAGATTAATTCAAGTAAAATGAATAAAATTTTTGACAAAAACAACATGAGAAATTTTTTTCAATAAATAGTGAAATGTATGGATTTTATTTTTCTTGAAAAGACTAATTCAAACAACCAAAAATTATAAATTTTTTATAAAAATTAATTTATTCTTTAATTTAATATATAAAAATTAATTTATTTATTTTTGAATAAAATATAATAATGGTAATAATAAAGCGAGAAGGAAAATTCATTTAGAAAATAAAAGACTGTTCTGCTTCTGAGTTTTCTCGGTATAATTAGGGTTTAAAAAGGGTTTTTGTAATCTTCTCTTTCTTGTCATCCTTGTTTTTTTTTTTCTGTTCAAAGAAAGAAAGAAGCTGATAATGACAATGGAGGAAGGCAGTTTTACAGCCGGAAAAAGGAAAAGAAATCTGGGTAAAAAGAAAGGTAACAAAGCCAAAAATAAGAAGCTCAAGATGTTGGAGGGTAAAGGAAAAAAGTTTAAAGTAAAAAAATGAGATATCTGTTTGAGAAACGTGCCCGTGACTACAATTCTGATGACGAGGAGGAGGAGGAAAAGGAAGACACAGTGGAGGAGGCAGTTTCTCATGATACCCCGAGAGGGCGCGGCGGAGATCTTTCTTTTGAAGGAAGTGATGATTCAGAAGGAGAAGAACAAGGAGGAGGTGAAATTCAACCTGGGATTATGAGGTTTACGGAAGGTGTCAGAGCATTCAGGTTGGCATTTAAGAACATTATAAAGAGGAATGTGGCTGATGATTCATTGGTAATGCTACTTTCTGAACTTGGGTCTTTTTCATTTCAGATAGAATATTTTGTTTTCTTTTTCCCCAATAATTCTTTTTAAAAATTGTTACAGGGTCCTGTATTATCAGGGATAAGCAACTTGTTGCAAAGAAGTTAGCTGAAGAAGAAGCTGAAAGAAAAGTCAAAGGAGAAGCTAAGAAAGAAAAACATTTGGTATTTGCCTTGGAATTTGCTAAATATTTTACAATGACAGCTTGCGTTATGCTTTTTTTTAGGCTATGTGATTTTAATGTTACAGGATGCAGAGAAAGGGCATGTGAAGCCTGCAAATTAATTGGATTCACAGGAAAAGTTTCTAATCGGTATTGCTACAAAAGGAGGTATTGTATTTTTAGACCATATTTTCTTCTAATGTTATACATATAACTTAGTTCATTGCTTATTTCTTCTCATACTAATTATGTTTTTTTATGTGTTGCTGGAAATTTCAGTGGTGAAGTTATTCAATGCTGTAAGTTGTTTTATGGAAGCTAAAATTTCTTTGTTGAAGTATCTTATTTTGTCTTTTAGTCTGATTGATAGTTATTACTATCCAGTCTCTGCGTAATCTTTTGTTGTTTCATATATCATGTAGGTGAATAAAGCACAAAAGGCTCAGAAAGGATTGGACCCTTCGAGGTCTAAAGATGCAAAAGGTATATTTATATCACTACAACTATAATTTTATATTGAACATCTAAAAGCAAATTTTTTGAATTATGGGAAATGTGCAATACCCGGCTGCCATGTAAATCTTGTTCTGTATATTAGGCCTTCTTATGGGCATTTGGCATTTAAATAACTTGGAATGCTTGTTCTTGGCTTCTTGCTTAATTTCTTTCAAGTTATGTCTAACATCTTTATGGCTAGATCAGTGAGAAAAGACATGATATACTATTATCGATTTATCACCAGGCAGTCTTCTCATACATTTGTCACTCAGTGGTTCTCACCTTGAACAGTGAGCCTTTTATATATATATTATATGCATTTACATACAAACTGTTGTCACTTTTATCTGATCAGATGGTAGAGACTTTATTCTTTCAAAAGCTTAGATTTGAAATGGTTCTTATTTATTGAAGTAAACTTCATCTTTCTCCTGTATCTGCAGCTAGTTCTAAATCTAACGGAATGGTTCTTAGTTATTGGTGCTTATAGAAACTATGTTTGCTGTTTTAAGTTCTATCATGGTGTACAAATGAAAAAATTAAATGGATTTCATAAAATATTTATGCCTTGATACCCTAGATTTAGAGCTGAGTAGTATTTAGGTTCTTTATGCGCGGATGTCAATTTTCATGGTACTTAACGTATGCTACTTTTAAAAGATTATGGAAAACTTTGCTTGCCCCTGGATAACCCTTAAAAGTGTGTTACTTTTAAAGTTCCAGTTTTCTGACTTTGTGGTTCATGCTTCCTGCTAGTGATAAGGAAGCGAAGGAAAGAAGCCTTCTTTTCAGAGCTAGGCAAGACATCATTGCCAGCACGCGATTATTCCAGTAAGGTTGGTTATTTTCTTAAGTATTTTACAAATTCCTTGCATTTGTGCTATATCTCTCCTGATATCCTTTTTTCCTTAGTACTTTTGGATGTTTTTGTGGTCTATCTACGAAACTTTAGCATATATGTGTATCATCTTGTCAGTGTTAAGCTACAAAAGAATTATCTAATTAGGCTCATAATTTGCTGGGAACGTCACATTAATTGCCTCTTTATTTGTTATTTGGATTCTGTAGAAACTTTTCTGTAATTGCTTACGCAGCTTTATGACATGCAGGGTAATACATCTTCTGATTCTATGAATGATGAAGGACCTGCTTGGGCCCCATTGCGTGATAATTACATGCTAACAAATCCTAAGTTGAAGGACTGGGATAAAATGGCGGTAAGAATGCTAATTCTTTTGATTGTTACACAAGTCATGTCCCTCTCTTTCTCTAGTAGACACCATCATTTGATTTACTCGTGAATTTTGAGTGCAGGAAGTGACTGCATGGGTTTACGTCTTCATTTTAGGTAACAAGTTTTTTTCTGCCAATTGTTTACAGGACTCGGCAATAGTTGATGATGTTGGAAGGATGTCTGTAGATAGTGGTTCAGATGATGATTGATGTCCTTTGAGCTTGAGATTAAGTAGTAGTGTTCTTGCAGGCCATAGTATAACAGCTGAACCTGAATTTTTTTCCCTTTTTCTTTACTTCTTCCCAATTTTGTGTAGTGGTCTATTTATTATTTATAAATGAATTAAACCAAGAGGAATGATTGTTCTCCATACTGCCTTAATTTGCACTCTGATCGTTCATTGCTCCATTGTTGATGCATGAAAGGAAGATATTGGAGCATAGTGAGCCTATGGATTTATTGGTTCTTTTATAGCTGATGATGATGCGTTCATCCTGGTAGTTACTGTAATCAAACCAGATTTCCAATATGTATTTTGTTTTAGTTGTTGAAAATAATTAACGAAATTTTTATACATATCGATGTTATGTCCATGCCCTCTTATAATAATCATTCCTGTGGGTAATATGTCTCTTACAATACATCAACAGGGATAAAAGTGTTATTCGCCATTATTCCTAAGGCTCTATTGCTTGGCATTGTATGATACACCAGATTCTCAGAAGCATTGCCTTTGTTTCATGGTGAAGGGGGTAGATACAAAAAAGAGTAGAAAATGTTTTCTTTTTTTCTTTTTTCTTTTTTCTTTTTTTCTTTTTTTTGTATAAAAGTTTACACACAATGTCCATCCAAAGTGCAAAGTGATCAAATCCAGTGCTGTACAAATCCAACCATAAAAGAGAACTACAAGTGTATATCCGTTGTCTGACCCAGCGGGCACAATTATTTACTTTTGGCAAACAATTAAAATACTAGACTGAACTTAGAAATAGAATACCTATGCTATACATACATGTCCATCAGAAGTGAAGGAAAAAAAAAAGGCGCAAAACTACAGCTGCATGCTTTCTTGCCTATAACTGAGACATTCCAAGGCGCAGTGGTGGCGGTGACAGCAGCAGCTTTTATAGAAGCGCTAACACCGAGAATGAATACGGATGGGTTGAAGAACTGATGAGGTTGAAAGCAGTGGCTTGGGTGGTGGCAAAGGCAGATCTCGGCGAATGATGTCCTGATACAAGAATCTTTCCATTACCGGGCCTCGGGAATTTATTCAAGGCAGTTCTGTATCCAACATCACCTGATAAAACCTGGGGCCCTGAGATACAACCATACATACATATACCCTGTCATATAACTAGTTCAGGAAAGAAAAAAGTACAAGCATCAATTTCTCCATTATTAGGCAAAGAATAATAAATTCTTTCAAACTAACATTCATGTGTTTCTTTCCTTTTTGTAAGCATGGTTAAAAAATTTTGTACTCTCAGCAGCTTCTGGTTTGATTCAACGGATCATAATCATAGGCATCACCAGCTTTGACAAAGCGTCCCTTCACTCGCTTTCTCACATCAGCCCTTGCTTTGCGCGAGGCATATCTCACTCGCTTTTCAAACCTATCATATGCCACAAGGATGAAACTAATAAACATATAAAATTCCTCCAACAAGTGGAATGGTTTTTTTATAATCAAAGACTAGTGGTAAAATAAAATGTTGAGACTGACAGTAAAGAGAATATATATCTCATTTCCCAGAGATAAATATACATGGATGTAGCCAACCCACCTTTCCTTGCTAGCGGGCACCGCAATCAAACAAGCTCCTTCAATGACAAGAATAGCAACGAAAACACACAACTTATAGATGATGATACTCAGATACAAGAAAAAATACAAATGTTAAAACGTTACAGGTTTGATATATTTTATTTGGAGACGTGAATCCATTGCTGCATGCCTAAACTGAAACTTAAAGGCCAATAGAGAAAGTCCATAAGAAGAAAAAACTAGGAAGTGCAAGAGAGAACATGAACTCAAGCCATGATAGTATACTTAGTAACCCATGTGGTACATCAATCCATAGAACTAAAAATTCAGACGCAGGAGAGGAATTGAAAGGAAGAACATCTCAAAATCCAGAAATTTTTAATGCAAGAAGCACTAAAACAACAAATGCAACAACCTAATAATTATATCTAAATATAACTAGAAAATATGTACACTTTATATGGGTTATCAGCGTATACTTACTTCCGTGTCTTCTTCTTTTCCTTGTAACGCATGACAGCATCACTTCGAGTTGCTGATGGGATCGAGCTCTCAGTACATGGAGGACACCAGGGAGGCTCTCCCATGAGGAGCATTGATGAAGCCCCACAATCTTGATAATCACCAGCGCTACTCTCTCCAGTAAGGCCAGAAAACGAGAGGCTTGAATGTGCATGCTTTGTCGTAAAACACAGAATTGAATCCGTTTTATTGCTCATCACAGAATCAGCTGATGCCGCATTGCTGCATGCTGGCTGGATTGCATTGACCAGTCCAATGGATGAGCCCTGGACAAGAATATTGTAAGAACATTTTCCAAGTACAACTTGAAATTCTTAGTGCACCATGAATGATTTTGTACAATATGACTCCCTAACGAAGATGAAACAAACATGTAATATCCAAGCAGATTGAAGTGCCAATGTTCATAAGCAGATTATTAAAACATACATATTTTACAAGAAAGCCGATCTAATAATAATCAAGAAGGCACTGAAAGATCAAGTACTTGCAAGCTTGAGGAATCCTCAATCTCAGCACCAATAATGCGCTATATAATCGACACAGTCAAAAGAGGAGCATTTTCCTGAAACTGGAAGGAGAAATAAACTTCCTTTTTTATATTGGTTATGTCTGAGAATCAAGATTGTTTTTCTCCAGATACTACTGAAATTTCATCATTATTCAAAATGAAAACACAGCAAATGGAAGGACAATAAACTTCATTTGGATACATTACTCATGTCTGGAAATTAAGGTTATTGATGCTATTGATCCCCCCACCAAAATGAATAATTTCCTTCGAGGAACAGAATGGAAAATCTAGTAGAAATTGTGTAGGATGTACTATAACTACAACTAAACTAACAGTCTGTTCACCAAATTAAAGCTTCTCATGATCGTCAATTTTTTTCTCTATTTTAATCTGACAAGGAATGCTTCCATTTTACACATTAAGAAAAGAAAATAGCTCAAATATGCAATATGTATCACAAGTTCTAATCAAGAACACCATGAAAAAAAATTCATAACATCTAAAAAATTCACCACAAAGCAAGAACAAAAGAAATTGAGATAACCTCAGCAGCCACTGCACCCTGACAGGTGGAATCAGCAGCAGACATGTCTTTTGTCCCAAATAAGCTATCAATTCCACCGTTCTCTAAAAGTTCTTCCGAATGATTGAGAGTTACCCCAAAGAGTTCTTCATAGTTTTCAAGGTTCAAATCAACTTCATCTATGTTGAAGTCATCGTACAGATCATCCTCAGAAAGTCCAGGATACTTTGTTTGAGGACAAAACTGCAAATTAAGTACAAAATTAGCAAAGGTTCCCAAAAGGGAATATATTATCTCTACTGTGTCAAAAATGAACTTGAACCATCTGATACTAAAATTCTACAAAATTACAAATAATCAATCTTCTTATGATCAGAACAAAATTTTGATGACTTCCAACAAAAACATCAACCAACTTTCCCTGTTTCTTGTGTACATCACTTTCACACTGTCCTTTTCCCTCTCAATTAAAATAAATGTAATACTTCAACAATGTAGATGATGGCATTAGACTAGAAGCAGAAAGAAATTCATTTGGGTGAAATCAGAGAGATCTAGATTCCAATTATGAACCCATGGAAGAAAAGGCATAAGATCACAAATATAACTGAGGACCAGGTTAGTGATATAGTAATTCCACTGTGAAGGCCTTCTGAATAGTCATCTGTAATATTACAGTAAAACTTGAGTTGCTTTTGGGCCAAGAAAAAAAAAAAACTGAATAAAAGTTCAAGTTATACTGCAGGTCTACTGAAAGATCAACATCTTTTACATTTAAATGAAAACTCAATCAAGTTCAACTGGATGGAACTTCAATTTCCATCATAAAATGAAATCAATAAAAGGAAGGAATTGAAATTGGCATAAGGTTCTTCCACAGAAGAAACTAATTGGAACAAGAAGTTTTCACTTAAGCTAGTTTGCTGGTCAGAAGGAGTAGCTATAACAGAATACTCGCTGTAAATATGCTTTCAGCACTAAGCACGGACTGCAGAATGCATTTGCAAATTTAGACCCGTTCTTGAAAAGCTTATCATAGTTCTTTAATATTGCCCCAAGAGACTCAGATATCAAGGGCCTGAAAGTACCTCAAAGGATATTGCATCTAAGTTTGTCAAAGACAAATATTCAGAATTCATCATTTACCTTGGGCAGTGATGTATATGTTGATCCGGCTGGCTGATCCAGAAGTTGTGGTGCAGGTCTGTGTTCAGGAATCGAAGTTCTGGTCCAGCCACTTCCCTTATCCACATTGCAGTCATCATTAACCTCAACAACAACAGCACTGTTGTGGCTAATGGTGTTTACTGTAGGGTCCCAGGAAGTACTCTCTATGTTCTCAGAGATGCTCATCAAACCTAATTCCTGCTCACAAGCAGATTCGCCTGCAGAATCTGGTTGTGAAAAAAATGACCATATGGAAGAAAGTTCCCCAGATGATGGGCAACCGGAATAACTATTAATTGTTTGCCTCTTATGTGTTGAATTCGAGGTAGAGGCATCATGACCCATCCAATCACAGTTTTGACAGAGGGAAACCTTTTCTTCAGCACATCTAACAAAAGCAGGCTGTGAATTGCATCTTTCACATAACAATGTTCTCGAATGGCGTTTTGACAGAGCATTAGCAGAATGGACATTTCGATCGCATGACAAACATAAACAAGCAGCATCAGACCGGCAATATACCAGCGAAGGTTGATCACCACAGAAATCACAAATGTAACCCATCTTTCCAATCACACTAGTCCTAACCAAACACTAGAGCTTTTCTCCAAAATTTACAGGATTCTAAGCAAACTATACATCAAGTGGGGCAAGTAGCTTCTCAGATGATCCCGGACTCTGCTATTTCTTCGTTCCCTTCAATAGCTGTCATATAGAGAAGAGTAAAAGATTGTTGTTAGAAGAGATTTCAGTTCATGTTTGATGTAAAAGCAAGCTCAATCAACATCTACTGACTATATGGGGTAGCTTAATTACTTAAAATTTGATCACACAATAGTGATATAGCGAAGGGTTCAAATTCTAGAAGTCACTTTAATCATCCAAGAGTTCACATGATCAGCACTGTTTAAGAGTAAAAGTCGCTAAAAGTCGCTAATTTTCTCTATAATGACAGCCAAAAAGTTAACAGTTCTAAGCATCTAGAAACAAACAGAAAACAATAAATTATACAATAAGAGAATAAGCAAAAGCGAAATACACATAGACACACTCAAAACAGAATTGAGTAGAAGAGAGAAAATTCCTCATTAAATTTTAGTCATCCATGACGACTCAAACAGTCAAAATAAAACAAGTAAAAAAAAAAAGTGAAACTATTTTTTAATTTTAATAAAAAGGAAAAAGGCAGGGGAGTAAGCTTCCCATGAAAAGCACTACAAGCAAGACTAATTCCATTCCAGAACATGTAAAATTAAAGAATTAGAACTTCAATCTAAAGACTGAACTCCATAATCAAAGCAAAAACCACACAAACAAACAAACAAATTAAGCAAAAAAAAATAATAAAGGAGATCAATCAACAAACCAATAAACCAATATGTACTAACAAATAAAAAAAAAGTGAATCTACAACCGTAAATGAAATCAAAATGAAGTGAAGGAAAAGAGAAAGACCCAGAAATGAAAATCAAATTAAAAGCAGACCCAGAAATGAAAATCAAATTAAAAGCTTTAATCTTAAGAGAAATAAGAAATTTACCTTGAGGGGAAAAAAAAAGATGACAAGATCGGTTACTAGCTCTAATATCGAAATGGGAATTTTATATATATATAAAAAGGAAATTACAACGAGAAACCCCAAAGCAAGGAGCCTTCCAGAATTTCTCTCTGTTTTTTTGCTGCTTTTGCTCTGTATTTTTCCCCTGTTTTGAGCTCTATTTTCAGGTTTTTGCCCTGTTTTATTTAATTATTTATTCCTCTGTTTTGGGTTTATGGAGGTAGGAGATAGAAATTGGTGGGTGTATATGGAAAAAAAAGATGATGACTAAGCTAAAAGTGCAAAGAGAGAGAAAATTAAATATTAGAAAAATATAAATAAAAAGGCAAAATGGGGAAATAAAGCAAAAAGTGGGACCCCATCCTTTTCAATCGTGAAAGAAAAAGTCAGGCCCCCTTTCTTGGTCCCTCCTATCATCAACTTCCACCTCCATTTCTTCTTATGCTTATTTTACTACAACTCTTTTATCTATATATATTTTTTTATAATAAAATGATTATATTTCATTTGTATCCAAAAACATTTAAAATATCATATTAATAAAATTAAAATTTCAAAATAATATATTTATATTTAGTATTTAATTATTATTAATTATAACAAACAATTTTGTAATAAGAATTTAGAAATAGTGACCGGATATTGTTAAATTTTTTTGTCGTGAATGAGGTAGGTTTATTGTTTAGACATGTGTTTAATTTTTTATTAATTTAAATAAATGTTTCCACATACAAACAACACAAATTTTGATTCATTTCTAAGTAAATTAATTACAGGCATGAAAGTGTCAAAATCCCACTTTAACTCAATCAACTAACATTTGAAAAGCACAAATCATGTCACAATTAATGTAATTTTATACATCAAAAGCCATTTGTTTGTTAGTTGTAGAGACAATCCCATTGTAAGTAGTCGCCTCACTATTCTATTATTTAATAATAACATATTTTTCATCACATTTTCTTCTTCGTGTTCCAATCTTTATTCATCATCATTTCTTTCTAACTCAACACAAAAATCACACTCATTATTCTAAAATTAAATTATACATTTATATGTGTAGTAATATAAAAACTTTTATTTAATACATATATATGATAATTAAATATAAAATATATTAAAAAATTGAGTACAATTTTTTATAAAAAAATAAAGAGATCTTCAAAGTAAATAAAAGCAATTCCTTCTGTTTTTCAAAAACAAATCATATGAATAGTTAAAAATTCTCAAACTGCTTACATATGTTAAAACATTAAAAAAAAAACTCTTGCCAAACGTAACATTAATATAAATTTTAACCTTTGATTTGATAACTAGATAAGGCACATATATTTTCAAAACCATCCATACTAGTTTCAAAACTAAATAAGTATTCATCGTATTTCTATTAAAAAATAAATTATCATAATATTAATTTAACGTTTTTATTATTTTTCATATATTTAAATTTATATAAACTTCTATGCTACTAATTTATTTTATATAAATTTTAATGTGATTTTTGTGTTATTTTTCAATGATATTATGTTTTTTTTTACTGATTTTCATGTTTTTCTTCGTGTTTATATCTCTTAGGTTATGTAATACAAATTTATATGCAATGTTTATAATGTTAAAAATTCATCTTATGCAGAACTTGGTATATGCATGTCTTGGCAATGATATATTTCATATTGTGACATTTTAGAAAGTTTGTCACGATGGTACAAATAAGAGGAATAATTTTAGTTTAATGTTGGGCCTCAATTTTATCTCATATTTACATAATTTTTCATAGGGTTTTATTTCATAAAAAAAATTGTGTTCACATTATTTTTATGTGTATGAGAAGTATTATAAACACAAATAAAATTTTACACGTTAATGTTTTGTTTTATATAAATCTTATTTACATCGGGCGTATGTTATTAATCTTTGTTTCTCAAATTATTACATATTTTACATAATTTAATATAATAATCCAAATTTTAACTTTTTAAATTATTAATTGTAAAATTAAACCACGACATCGGATGGCATAAGAAATAAAATTTAGATCTAAATAGGAAATAAAGTTAAAGTAAGATGGAATTGGATCTTCCACGTGTGCGATATTTTAAATTAGTTTTGGCTTTTGGGGGGGTGCACTTGGCGGCCTCTAACCTAAAAAGGAGGAACTTTAAGGTATGGAATGGTGTTTGTAATTTTCTTTAAGAAAACCTTAACAACCACACTCAAATATTTTTGACCAATGGAAAAGACACCCCACCCTCTTTATTTGCTTTCTACAAATGTCCTTTTCTACTTGTGGATCAGCCAATTTATTGCTTAATCCAATTAGTCAACAACTCAACAAGTGAAGCCAAAGCAATAATTATAATAATAGTACACTGTTTATTTTTACCTTTAATAATAGTGTCACCTTCATTCCTAGTTTCTCTTTCTATGCTGCTTTATGTTCTTGCCATTTTCTAAAATGTTCTTATTCATTTTTAATTATAAATATATTTAATAATATAATTAATTTAAATATTATTTTTAAATAATAAATTGAACTTTACCAAAACAATCTAAACCTAGACAAGAAAATAATAAGATATTAAAATCAAAATCTTATTCCAACTTATCATTAACACTTCTATACTCTTTTATTTCTTTCACTGGCAATTAATTAAAAAAAATTATCAATATCTGAAACTGCATAACTTATTATATAATATAACAAATATATTCATTCAAAAACACACATATATATATATAACATCAAAGTACAAAAAAGCAGTAATTAAAGCTTAATTCGAACTCAATTAATGCAATTCTCCTTCCCTTAATTTGTAAAAGAAAAAATACATTAGTTCAGTTGTGAAAAGTACATAGGTTAAGTTTTTTTAAATAAAAGATATAGTATTATTTTGAGAAATTTGATATACAATTGAATATTTACTTAAAATGTAAAATTGAAAAATAAAAAAGGAATATTTAGTTAGGGCAAAGCAAGTCAAAATTTTTAAGCCATGGCATCAATGTGATTTTAGGGGCAGAGAAACAAGTGGCAAAAGAAAGGGGGAATGAGTGTAGAGAAATTTGTTTGGAAAAAGATTTAACGGAGTGGAGAACAGATGCAATTTTAATTGTAATAAAAAAGGAAATGTAAATAAATTATAATAAACATAATAATGCAACATTATAAAAATAGATAAATCAAAATATGCATATTTAATCATTTATTATATTGTCTTTATATATTTATACAAATAAAAAAAAATTAAAAAAGATCAGGGCAGCACAAATAGTTAACTATTTATTCAGATAAGGCATTTGTCTGTAATTGAGTAATGAGCAAGTTGATGCACACAGAAGGCATTTGTCTGTAATTGAGTAATGAGCAAGTTGATGCACACAGAAAAGACAGGTTAGATTTAACCCCACAAAAAGTGCTTCACTTTTTCTTTTTCCATTTTTTATAAAAACCCAAATACCCAAACTGCCCTTCCCTCTCAATGATTAATGATTTTATTAATATAATATAATATTCTAATGTTATACCTACAAAATTCGACATGCCCCACCCTTCCTAAATTTTTCCATATTCCCCCAACAATTACTGTCCAATTTTTCATCAGTAAATAGGGAAATGTTGACTGAACAGCCACCTGAACCTCAGAAGAGGTTTCTCACCTACCCAACCTGAAAATAAAACCCTTTCTTTTCTTTCCCTTTCCCTGAAGAATCTGAAGTTATCCCCCCCAGGGTCTGCTTTTGATTCAAGCTAGTTAACAAGAATCTGAATGGAACCGACTTTTGGCATAGAGATAAGACATCTTGTCCTGAAATTTGATAACCTTTTTCAATTTAATTTTAAAATCTAATATTTTTTAAAAAAATTGTTTTTAAATTTAAATTATGTTAAAATTTGATCATATAATATAAGATTATACCACCTTATCAATCAAGAATTAAAATTTTTTAAAAATTTTAAAAATACCTTAAAAATATATATATATATTTTTTTTAAATCAAATGATGATATCACACAAATTCTATGTCATGTTATGTAACCTAACAAAATCTAAGTTCAAATATCAAATTAAAAAAATATATCCAATTCTAAGACTAATGTATAGCAAAAAAAAAACTAAAGATAAAATCAGAAAAATTTATCAAATTCAAAGATTAAATATAACCTTATTCCTTAAGGGATAAAGCCCCTATATATGTTTAATAGCACCAACCAACTCACCAAGTACTCTCTGCTCCAGTAAATCCCAATGTACCTTTTTCGAGATTCCAATATGAAAATATAAAATAAAATAAAGAGCGAGAGATTATGCCAAAGGAGAATTACAAAAAATGGATTACAAAAATATGGGATTTGTAAATATGATGTTTCAGCATAAAGTGAAGTTTGATTCCCGAAAATAAGTGTGTGAAAGAAACAGCTTATCCTCCTCATCAAACCTAAGACACGTCAGAAAAATCCATTTTTTTGGATAGATTTTCTTTCTCCCTTTTTTATTTTTGAAAGAAAAAATCTGTGTTCAAATACAGATTCCCATTTATCAAAATTTAGAACCTAGAAACCTGGACTGCTAAATCAATGTAACCCCTACACGCGGCAATTAGAAAAATATACACCTCTATAACTGCAGGATAAATCTGCATACACTATACAATTGAACGTACATCCGAAGCTAAATTCACAATTTCAGACATTTTCGATCTCTGAAAAAACACATTCAACATCCTACAATGGCTTAAGTGGTCCAAAACAGCACGACATTATAAATCAGGTGGTCCTAGTATTTACGATTTCAAACAACAATGATGTACACACTTCAACAACTAAAATTTAATTCTCAGGGGACTTTTCTTTTTCAAAGGAAAGATGAGCTAACCTCGTTAGCAGGGCAGGGCTCTTATTTCTTGTGTGAAAAATACACTGTCCAAACTATACAAAATGCCGCACTTCGGTCCACAATGCCGGGATTGAACATCATGATTTATTTCTCGAATGTTAACAAGTTGATTCCTTCACTAGGATTAGGTCTTGGATATCTGTACTTTGTCAGTCCTCAAATCATTAATACTACTACTTGGAATGAACAAAAAACAAAGAGAAAAAATAGGGAAAAAGATAAAAGAGATTAGCCTGCTAAAAGAGTTCATTTTACTTCAAACTCATCGGGTCCAGGTAAACAGGCTACTTTAAGGTGCCCCAGGACAAAAATTTACACAACCACAAAAAATTGTTCCACAAATTTGAGAAAGAAATGTAATCATGACTTACTAAGGATGTCAGGGCAAGTTGTAACATGCAGAATACAATTTACAGAGAAACTTCATGCTTCACACAAGCAAATATTGAAAGGACTCCAAGAAATTGTTGATGTCCCTCCTGTCTTCTTTAAGATGCTAGAAACCCTCATCACCTGCCTGAAGATTGAATCACCTGGGAAACACACCTACAGATCCTTATAATCCTCGAATATCCAGATCTAAGGTTCCCAACTGCTGCTTTAATTTCAGCTGAGAGTGCTAGATTTTCGGTCCCAGTGGCAGAAGTCTGTAACTGATAAGGTAGGATATCTGAAGGATAAACTCCACTGTAAGAAACCAAGAAAAAAGAAAGTATAATTAGCTGACAAATTATAACAAAACATATCTGCCTTGATTCTTGTTGATGCATAATATAATATTTTACAAAGATGAAATAAGATACAACAATAAGCAATCATCATATGTGCACAAAACCAATATTTGTATATTTAGACAATTACAGCATCTGTTGAACATGTAAAGAATCATTATCTGTCACTTATAATACAATCTGTTCCAGAACTGGAAAATTTGATGACCTAAAAGAGCTCACTATTGATGACACTTCCATAGCAAGACCAATAATATAACATTCAATATACAGTAAACAGTCAATCCAAAGTTAAAAAAAAACTGAACTCGTACAATAAAATTATCCGACTTTTTGAACTAGAAGTTTTTTTGGAAAATGAAAAGACATTAATTTGAAGTCTACATTAATTATGGAACCAAACCAATCCATAGAAATTAGCATAAAATCAACATAATGAACAAAGCAATTACAAACTATTTGCAACTATCGAAGATCAAAGCTCTGGATACAAATTATACAATAGTTACAAATTAATCCATTCTCATTACGGCATAAATTTCTCAACTACATGAAAAGATCTTACATCCAAACCATGTAATTCAGATATAAGACAAAGAATCAGACTTGCAAAATGCTTATCAATAAAAAGGTTTAAAGGACAGTTTATGCAAGACTTTACCAGTTCAAACACATGCTATCAAGAGTCATCATCCAAACCAGGAAATTCAGATATAAGATAATGCATCAGACATTACCGGTTACAAATTAATCCATTCTCAATAGAGCATAAATTTCTCAACCACATGAAATGATCATACATCCAAACCGGGCAATTCAGAAATAAGATAAATTATCAGCCTTGCAAAATGCTTATCATTGAAAATTTAACAAACAATTTATGAAAGACTTTACCAGTTCAAACAAGTCATGTCAAGAGTCATTGTCACCTTTACACCACTGTCAAAATCAATGAAAGCAAACTGCAAATCCAGCTGCTTAGCTGCAAAGCATAGAGGTGCTATCAAGTTTCAAGCTAAATTTCAACAGATATAAGTGCAAAAGTAGTTCACTCAGCAGAGATTTTACTTTGCCAAGCCATGTATGGCTATGCTCAAGCCCTAATACAACACTACTACAAAATTGAAGTAATTGGATGAGATAGAAGCATTAAAACTTTGGATGGTAATTGCACAAGAGACTCAACCTTGAGTGTGTCCAACTCACTGAAGAAGAAACCTGACCACTATTTGTTTCATGACTGTTATTCCATCCTACCACTAGTAAAAGAAACATCTAGGAATGACGCAGGAGCTTCAAATTAAAAATAAATAAATTTTATTATTTCAGTTTATTTTATTTAAAGGATTAGATATCTTTTTTTGACAGCTAGGATTATAATTACTTGGGAGTTAAGTATAGGATTATTAATTAAACTTTATTTGCAAGGAAGAGTAGAAAGTTTGTTTCCAAGTAAATCTCCTATGTATATTCTGTAACAGAATTTACAGCAGCGGACTTTTATTATTATTTCTTTCAATTTCATTAAGAAACCTAGAGGGTTTCTATAACCCTAAGGTTTCTAAAGTTCCATCTTCTTTCCTATTCATTTGTTCAGCCCTAATTCTTTTTAATTGCTACTGTTTTCTTCCCCAATCCACATTAAGGAGCCTAAAATTAATAATTTTTTTCCACTCAATAAAAATTAAAACGAAAAAAAAAGAAGTAAATAAGACAGTTTCAAGGCAGGACAGAACATGCACAGGCTTAAAAGGCAGTATATTTAACAAGAAAAGTGATCTAGTCATCCATCTAAGCTATGGTGACGAAAAGAACCAAATAGCCAACAACCACCTCGCCTAATTGCAAGAGGATTGATTCAAACCTTAGCAACCTAATGCCCACCCAGAATATAAAAATAATAAAAAGAAAAGGCTAAAATTTTAAATTCTCCGAAGCCATTGACTTAAGGATTTAAACCATGTTGTTACAAATAACATAATGATGGAAAGAAAGTACCTGATGGAGAATTAAAGCTATTTAGAGTCATATTTCTAATCTCTAATTGTGCTATCTGTACTTCCTCAACCACATCAAGCAAATTTCTTAAAAGTGAACAGGTTCTCTGCATAATCAGAACAAATAAAATAAAAACAGTTTCAAACATTGCCTTTATCCTGAAACACTGAAATTTCTGAGATAACAAAGTGCACCAGGAAAATCTCAAGTTCAACAAGCAAAGTCAGAAAAGATAACTGCAAGAAATTACAGTTACTTGCTTGAAACCCAAAAATATGTACTATTATCTTCATTCTAGTACAACCACGAATCAAAACATAAGCAAGGTGTACTTTTCTGATAGAAGTTAAACTGAAATAAGTTGTTTTATTGCAGAAGAGAAAAGCAAGGTACAGGTGAAATTATGAGACAAAAGTACTTACTTGTGTTTCCTGTGCCAAACTTTTGGGGCCAACATACTTCTTTGTTGGTTCATGGTTAAAGACAAAACAAAACGCAAAGCAAGCATCCATGTTTGGGAAGTTCTAATTAACAAATAAAGATAAGTATGAGAAATGAAACGGGGGGGAAATGGCTTCATTTACATGGTTGACTTTGTTACCTTACTGATGTTCATATCATTCAATTTGTTTGCAACAAAAATGCTTGAACCTCGACCAGTATTTAACGTGAGACTGCAAATCAGTACAATGTAAGAATAAACGTGAAACATTTCTGACATATTAGTCTTTGAAAGAGAAAAATACAATAACAAAAACCTCTGACTGATAAACCCATGGTAATTGAGAACAATATTGTGATGGCCATTCCTGTTCTGCAAATCATCAACCTCCCACAACTGAAGAAATAACAAGAAGTCATGCCTCTTGTCATATAAATTAATTTCCGTGACTTAAGGAGAAAAACAGCAAGAGCTCAACATACTTGAATATCCTGGCGTATAAATCTGCAACAAGTTCTCTTCTTTAGATGATCGTTGACCAATTCAATAGTGCCAGAAGAACTCTGTTCTCCTTTTATCTTGCAGTGAATGTGAAAAGACTTGGTTAAATTTTTTATTTTCTTTTCCAGAGCTTCAACTTCACGCTTCATCGTGATAACTTTACCACCGGCTCCCTGTCATGATACAAAGAAACTTAACATAGAATCCACAAAGCTAACCAAATATCCACCACCCACATCTTTTAAACCAATATAAGAGGCACTGTGTTGTTCAACTGTAAAAGACAGCATTTTAAGAGAGAGCATGAATCATAATAACTGAGAATGCTGATTTTGGTATAGTTCATAGAATGCAAATAGAAGCATTCAGTGCAACAGATTTAAGAGTTCTTCACATATTCCCTTAGGTATGCTTCAAGCTAAATGTTAGTAGTATTTTACAATATAGAAAACCAATGCCCTTAAAACATAAAAATATTCTTTTATTTTTTTGGAAAAATTACATGACATGTATATACACGCTTAGCGTGCAAATATTGTTACTCAAATTTAAGGCATACAGAATTAATCATAAGAAAAACATAGATATCATACTCTTAAGTCATAGAACTTTTAAGAAAATGTAAAGCCAAAATCTTCCAAGATAATAACTCTAATTTAAGCAAATTCTTATCCGCTCAAATGTCTTTGAAAGAAATCAAAATACAATTTTAAAATGAAAACTGAGTGCCATACAAATCCAATCCTGTATGGATTTGATTTAAAAAGGATGAAAACACATAGTAAAATAAAGCAGATGAAGGCCAGCAGAAGCCTTTATAGCAGCAAAGGGCATAACAAATAGATCCATATCTTAAAACTGATGAGGGTACCTCAAGGTTGTCCAGGAATGTAACTGAACATGAATTATCGCCAAGTTTAGTGTCCTTTTCAGCAGAAACAGAATGATGTTTGGCACAATTTAACTTCAACATTTGAGACTCCCGAACTCCGGTTCTTAGTAACTCTACCTGTTTCTGAAATGAGAAATATATCAAGTAATAGAGAGTAGGCATTTAAGAGAAGTGAAGAAAAAAACAAACAGAAAGGAAAGCAAATACCAGCATTCTTTCACGCTTAACATGCATCAACTGCATTTTAGCCTTTCCATATACTATTCTATAGAGCAATTGTCTTGTTTCAGCTACCCTGCAAGGCCATCATTTCAGCAACTTTACCACTTGTAATGCTAAACCAATTCCAGAAACCAATATTAGCGACATTTGTGATATGCCCGTGATAAAAATCACAGAGGGGAACAACCTTTTATGTAGAATATTGCAGGATTCATTGTATGCCTGCTGATAGCAACAAAAAAGAGTGGTATCAGCAATATGATAGTGTAATTTGGTTAGAGTAAGAGGAAGCAATGAGTATCCCTGCAAAAACTAAGTTTCCAATTTTACTTACTGAGAAAAGCTGGGATTGGATTTCAGAACAAAGCAACTCTAATATATTAACCTTCTGCTGATGAAGCAATTTATCTTCCAACATGTTTATCTGCACATTCAGGTTACTGAGGCCATGCATGTATGCATAGAGAAGAGGAAACTTTTACATGGGAATTTAGGTTATGAAAGATGTCATCAAAATCTATAACCCATTTAGAAAACTGTTTAAATGGATGCAGTAAATTTAGAAAAGCAAGATACGTACCATTTTTACATTTAGTTTATCTAAACATGGAGACAGTAGCTGATTTGTATCTGCTGATAGTTTGAGAGAAATCTGCAATACAAGCTCTATATGTCAAATTCAAAAGGAAGGGTAAAAAGAAAATGTTGCTATTATATCAGCAAACCTAGAACTGCAACACATACATCAGTCTGATTCATCAATATCTTGACACCTTCAATCCTTTCATTTTCTATGTTACTTCCATAAGAATATTCTGATGTGTGGTCCATATTTTTCTCTCCAACTTTACAAAATTTCAGACCATGCTGCATTTGGATATTATTATCTGAATGTTGCACATCTACACAAGCTACTTCTTCACTAGTCCTTTTTCTTTTTGAAATGTTCTGGATGTCTTGGACAGGACTTGGATTAGATCTTCGAAGACAGTCATCAATCCTGTGTACATTTGGACTGCAGTTAAGAGATACCACATCTTTTGCAACAAAGAGTTGCATATTGTCACCATGTAATGCATTATGCATTTCTTTCCTGCAGGGGCTTAGGCTTGGATCTTTTGAAGTGGGACTCCGAGTTTGCTTCTTTCTAAAGGGACTCTGAGCAATCATTGCACCAGAGGTTAAATGTCAGCCATAGTATCAATTAAGGGCCAGTATTGACAAAAAAAAAAAAGAAAGAAGAGAAAGATCTGATTGCAGTTCTGACAGACACCAAGAGAAGATATAGAAAAAGATATAAACCTTTTGAGGTGACCTCTCATTTTTCCTTGCATGTGCATCTGGGGAAGCATAAACAGAAGCTTTCATCTGTTCCTCAACAAAATGTTCACTGGACTGGGTTCTTTCAACTGCAGTCTGGGCATTTTTCCCTGGGCCTCCTGACTGCAACTTCCTGATAGGCCCCTCAGGGAAGTTCATTGAGGTTGAGAAAGTATTCTGCAAATCAAATCCATTACTTTCTCTTTCATCCACCACTTTTACTGCAGAAGTGTTTATTAAACAGTCAACAAGCGGTGCACTTGGTGGTGTTCTGTTTTCAGCTTTTGCAGTTAAATTGTTACTGCTAGGAACGGTTTCTACTGAGTTGCACTCTTGTCTAGAAATAATGGCAATATTATCCTCATTGTGAAGCTTTAAACTGCCAAACAGACTATCTTTATGCCCCGTTGGTGATGACAACTTCTCAGTTAACCTATTCGCTAGAGGAGAAACAAGCTTATAAAGTGTATCAGTATCTCTCTTATCTTTGCTGATTTCACGTGCAATATCCTTTGGCGAGGAATTAAAAGTGGAAGCTACTAGTGCAGCATCTGCGGAATCTACTGATGTCAACGAATGATTCGTCGCTTTCTTTCCTGAGTGAGTGAACTTAGAAGGTGAAGTAATTTTGGCCATTATTTCAGTAGATTTGTCATTATATTCATCTTTTGCAAGTCCTGTGGTCTCTCCATCTTGGCTCAAACTACTAATGTTTTTTGGAGTTCCAAGACCACTGCAATCTTTCTCCCCCTGCTTCAGACCAACACCAGACAACTTCTCCTCTCTATTATTAGTGAAGGCATTTTCCTGTTGGCACTGAAAATCCTCATTCATTTCCTCCATGATTGTGTTGAATGACAAAGCTCTAGAAGAAAGTGAATCTGATAATCCAAGTTTTGACTTTGGACCTCCATCACTGAAAGCAGAAGCACAGGAAGAAGGCTCTGGAATTTTTAACTCAGAATTACTTTCCAGACTGGAAGCCACAGTCCCACCTTCATTTATACTTCCCTTGCTCAAAACAGAACCTGATTGCTTTGGTGGAGTAACAAATAGCATACGTCTGGGTGAATTAGTAGTATCCAGAAGAATTTGTTGTCTTTTAGCAGATAATGAATGTATGGACCCCGCTAATGGAGATCCATGCAGCTGAGGAAAATTTTCTTTCAGCCCATCAATAGTTGGCAGCTGATTTCCATTTTCAAAATGTCTGACCACCTCTAACTGAAAAGCTTCACTGCTCTGGTTCACTGGAGTACCATTAGTGATAGCAATGGACTCCAAATTTAACACACGTGTTACAGACTGAACTTCAGAATTCTCATTGTCTCCCTGAAATTGAAACAACTAAAATTAGAGCAAATCCATGCCTTAGTTCCTCCTGAAGAAAATGGAGATAATTACTAAACTGCAATTAAGTATATAAATGTCATTAACCATCTCCACATGCAGGCATCTACAGAGGAAAAATATGAAATTGTCTCGGTGAAAACTAGAATAGTAACTCTTCTTGAGTTGACAAGTGCAATATAGTTGCATCTATGACATGTCATCATGATGAAACATGGATTTCTAAAAAGAACAGAACCACATCCCAGATTTCAAGAAAAAGAAAATGACAACTCTGCAGATGTTAGGATCCAAAAGAAGAACAGTATAAATGAGAACTGCTAGAATCCCATGGTGCTACAACAACCCATATTAATCTACTTACTGAAATTATCAAATTTAATATTAAAAATAAAACAACCAAAATCCTGAGAAAACAATCCGAAGTACCATTAGATTGAGAGGAGAACATACTTTGTTCCCGGATATTATCAAATTAAATTATTAAGAACAAATTACCAAAACACAGATAACAGCAATCTAGGTAGCACCAAGTTGATAGAATAACGCACTTTGTTCAGCTGCTTAGGAGTTTGATGATCAACAAAATCATCAGCAACTGGACTATCCTTTGAGTTCGACGAGCAGTCACGCAAAATTTTAGCTGCAAGAGTGGTTGTTGTATCACTCGTTGCCTCAACCAGTGAGTTATGAGCAATAGAAGTGCCGTTACCCAAAATATCATTATTATTACGGGTGCAGAGCTCTGAATCCCCAAAATGCAAGGGTTCCATGCAGTCATTACCATTACCATGAGATACAGCACCTGTTAATAATTTTGGCCTAGCAGAATCAGAAGCAGAGATGGCATTAAATTCACTGCCTTCAGCCAAGAGTGCTTCTAATGCAGGAGAGAGCCTCCCATAATCATACCGATGCATGCTTTCTCCAACAAGACTCATGTCATTGGAATCTCTATTAATAGGTACAGCCAATGGAGACTTTAGTTTCCCCACTTTTGTTAACACCATAAAACTCTCCAGATCAGAAGATGTTCTAGCTTGGAAAGGAGTCTTTTCTTCAGATGGAAGAGGAACTCCCGTTGAAGTATTGAAATCTCCTGATTCTGATCGTGAAATGCTGCGAAAATGCATCGAAAATGCTGTCGAATCCATTGTGATATCATGGTTATCATCTGAAGCTGCAGAATCAGATAACCTTCCAGGTCGAATAAAGTTTGCAGACACGGGTCCAAAAAAATTATCTTCTGCAAACCATGGAAATTGCCACCATTAACCATTCTAATTATTAGCTTAAATCATTGGATTTTTCTTATAAATAGAACATAAAGAATTTTCAGTAATAAAATATTAATTAGGCTCCATTTTATGATGCTTTTGCTACTTGCTTGTTTTTGCTTTTTTGGGTAATTGATACAAAGTAAATGAAAGAAGTAAAAAGCAGCAGCACAATTTATTTAAAATGAGGAAATAATTGAAAATGTAACACCGAGTATAACATAATTTGTCCATATAGAAGTAAAATCCAGTACTTTTTCATCTAAAGCAATTGCATATTTTCTCATAATCTTTCAAAATTTTTCTTTGCTTTTGTACTGAAACACACTTTTTGCTCCTTCACTTAGGCAAACAGCATAAGCACCAACGAAATTCATAGAAATTGCTAAAAAGAAAATTCACAATTCATATCTACTAAAAGATGGACAAAACATTAAAACATAACTCATCTTCAAACATAATTTTTGTATCTAAAAGCAAAATGGAGCATTTCACTATTCACCAAAAACTATTAACTTCTACCTACTAAAGACATAAAACCATGTGATTTAATATCGAAGTCACAATTTATGCATTTTGCTTTCCATACCATTCCTGAAAACTCAAAATTTTGTTAAACTAAAAAATGCTTACAAAAATTAACAATGCAGCCCAAACTGACCATCATTGGAGGTAGCAGATCCAACTGTGCTACTTCCACCAGGAGATAGCGTGTCTATCGGCCTCAAGAACGACTTCCTAGCACTCATAACGTCGTCGTTGTCATCCTCGTCGTCGCCACCACTGGTGGAGTCTTCACTATCCACCAAATCCCTAAAGAGATCCGTTACTTCCTTTTCCGGTTCAGAGGCCTGCTTCGGAGTAGAGTCTGGCGGGGTCTCGTAGTCATCATCGCGCTTGAAGATGTGGATTGAGGTGATCTCTCGGTCGGCGAAGCTAACGCGCCGCGACCGCTTCTTCCTGAACGCGATGCTTCCTTCGTCCGTTCCCTGCGTATCGCATGGTGGTTCGTCGGGGAATTTGGAGGCCATTCTTGCTAAGAAGCGAGATGGGAGATTGGGAATTAGGGTTCAGAAATTGAAGTGCATTTTGGTTTTCTGGTGTTTCAGTGGCTTTGTGCGGGAAATGTCGCGTTGGAAGTGGGACTTTTGAATTTGCATTTTGCAGGCAGCTCATTCTTTATTTTTCGTACATAAATTTTTTTTATTCTTTTTTGAAGCATTCGTACATTACTTTTTAAGTTCTAAAACATTAAGATAAAAAAATAAAATAAAGCAATACTAAAAAGTAGGCTTAAATGTTAAAAAATTACTTTGGTAAAAATAAGGGAAAAATATATCAGCGGTTATAAAATTTTCATTAAAATAATATTTCAGTTAATAAATTTTTAAAAGTGATAAATTAATTACTAATATTTACGAAAAGTGACAAATTAGTCATTTAAGTCTATTTTTTGTTACAAACGTAACAGACAGCTGATGTGGCCTATTAAAGTGTCACGTTGGCCATTATCAGATGTCCATATCAAATCCTTTTATTAATTTATATGGATTAATAGCTAAATAGAAGAATCCTAGCCTAAAGAAGAAGAAAAAGAAGAAATGAAGATAACCATTATGATTATAGTATGCTATTGTGGAAACCTAGCCAATTTAAAGACTTTTTGGTCTAATGACAATCCAGGTAGGAGGTTTTTTGGGTGCAAGAAGTATGGGAGTGGGTTTCAAAATGCATGTTGTTTTTTTTGCCTGGTTTGATCCACCATTGAGACTCATTCAAGAATTATGTTGTTGGGTGTTTCGAAAAAGTTAGGACAATGGAAGATACAAGAAAAAGGGAGAGAAAAATATGGTTAATGGTGTTGTTATTTGTAATTTTGTTATAGTTGTTGAAATGAAAAACTAGTTTATGGTTTTTTCTAGATCAATGGTTTGAGGGACATTGGTGGAGGTAGTGTTAAATGTAAAAATAGGTTTAGGGTGTGAGTTAAATGCATTATTATCTGTAATTTAGTTTATGTAATGGAGGTTGGAAAGTTTAATTTATGGAATGAATTACAAACAACAAAGATATTTTGTACAGATGAAACAAAAGCATAAAACATTGCAAAATATTATAATTCATTCATTAATTAAGGCTAAACTATTTACAAAAACAAGATAACCCTATATAACTTGTAACTACATATGCTTAAAAGGCCAAGCTATTTCAAATTTGCCTACAATTCGGTACAATTGAACTCAGTTGAATTGTAGGGAAATTTACAAAAAAAAAATGTAGCTATCTGCCTAAGTTTACAAATCAATAGCAATAATAGGCAATTTACACAATAAGCTCAAAACAATTAACAAAATAAACTTACATCTTGTCAGTTTGGTTCAGTGATATTGGGTAAAGCTTGATCCGTAAGGTGTCATCAATGGGTCTGAGACAGATGACTCTTGAGTAGAAGGCATCCATCTAATAGTGGTTGATTATCTAGTTGATTTCCTCTTGAATGAAAGTTTTTCTCTTGGGGCAGCTTCTTAGTGAGTTTGAGCAGCAGTTTGATGAGTTTGTAGCATATGTTGGTTATGAACACCAACTGTGTGTCTTATGACCTACATGAACAAGTCAAGTCATCCATCAAACACTTTTCATATGCAAAGTAAAGTAATGAAGCTAAGTGTTCAAGGCAGATGACTTACTGGAGGGTTTAGGCCAACTTTCACTCTGCAACTCCTCTTATTGTGGCCAATTTCTTGCATTTACTGCATTTCATTTGTACCCCTATTTTTGGTCAACTTTGTTGTTATTTATGGTTAATCAATTTCTTTTATTCTGATCATAGTAGGTCTTCCAGGTGACCTTCTTATTGGATGAGGCAATATTGGCAGCATGTCCGGCAAAAGCTCCTATTGCTTAGAACCCTTATTGGCCTGATGAAGTTGGAGTAGATGGCAAGCTGAGTTTTCTTAGTGTAGCAGTTATGTACATAAGTTTCAGGGTTCTCATCTTTTAAATGGATGACAGTTACTGCATGATTGCAAACGATGCCAATGATCTCCCATTTCTTGCAAGAATGTTCAACTAGGTCCACCACATGCTGGCTGCCTAGACCTCATTCAACTTGATATCTCTCCCCGACAACATGTAATGGGAAACACCTAAAAACAGTTTAACATATAAGGAGTAGAGACAGAGACAATTCAACTTTTTATGAATATTGGCAGAATAAAGGCATACATGGAGAAATAATATTTGAAAACAAATTTATTTACCTTATTGAATATTTGATATTAGCAGCTAGGTTTTTCTTGATATTTGGACACAAGTTTCCTTTAAAATTTCTAGATTCTTTCTTTTTGACCATCAACAGCATAATTTTGGTCCTAATTGTTTCCATCATTGTCATAATGGGCTTCCCTCTTACTTTCTGTAACACCCCTAACCCATATCTGTCATCGGAACAGGGTTACAGAGCATAATTGGAGTTTACAAATCAAATAATATTAATTCATGTCATTTATTATTCATATATGAAACCAATCATATTTCAATCATATCATCCCTTAAATGGACCCTCGATGCTCAATTTATGCATTAAAAACAAACCGTGACTATATCAGAAACACAGAGATTTTTTCGTAAAATTTCAATTTTTTTTAAATACAGGGGTCACACACCCGTGTGGGTAGGTCGTGTGGCTCACATGGCCAAATGACATGCCCGTGTCCTAAGCCATGTGGGTATTTGATGTAAGGCACACGGTCGTGTACCAGCCCATGTTCATACCCGTGTAACCCTCTGGCTTGGGTCACACGACCAGCCACGCGCTCATGTACCAAGCCGTGTGGACAATTTAATTTTAAAAAATTAAGTGTAGGATTCACACGGCCAAGACACATGCCCGTGTGCTAGGTTGTGTGTCACACACGGCTGAGACACACGCCCGTGTCTCTGCTTATGTGATTAATTCAAAGCATTCTGTTTCTCAATTTTAAAGATGCAAGGGACCATGGCCAAACCACACGCCTGTGCGCATGGCCGTATGTCACACACGGTTGAGACATACGCCCGTGTGTCTACTCGTATGGATGAAAATGGGTCATTTTCAATGCCACTTTTCTCACCCAATTTGTCTTCAACCTACATCAATACTTGCATACATAAAACAATCAATTCAAGACATTAAAACCAAGTCAACATTAACATTATATATGATATATCATCACATGTATTCAAACTTTTCTTTTGTAAGACAAATATGTTTACTACAATTCAATCTAACCATACCAAGCATACATATATTAACCATATTATAATCTCATATATATATTCACTAAACATACCTTCACTAGCCATACCAATGGCTAGATTACAAACAACCATTTACATGCCAACATTGGCCAAGTTAGCCTATACATGCCATTATACCAAAATAAGTTTGCTATTTATTCCAAAACAAGCTGAAGGATAGTGTGATGATGCTCCGACGGATTCCAACTTTTACGGGTTTCCGAGCACTATAAAATAGAGAAAAAAATCGAGTAAGCTTTTCAAATGCTTAGTAAGTTCGTATAATAGGAAATTACTTACCAATTATTTTCATTTAAAACAAACATTCATAGTACATCCAAACCAATGAAATCAATAACCTAGTCACACATAAAATCTCATCAAGCTCGTTAGTTAAGCAGTTCACATAAGTATCAAGAAATATGGATGAGCTCATCAATGTCCCATTTCCATATACATGTATTTGTCATTTCAAGTTTCCAAGGAACATATACGTATCATTTTTTTTTCATGTCAAGAAATTTCATTGTAATTCATTTTGAATTCATATTATCCCTTTCCAAGCCGTTACCCGTTGAATCATTTGAAAACTCGATGGATACATGGGAAATACACTCAAGGTGTATAATACAGTAAATTCGTCAACTCATATCCAGGAATGCTGATAAAGCACATAAACGGAAAGCTCATCTAGGCTAAAACAGGAAACTCATAAGAGCAATATTTAAGAAGCTCGTGCGAGCCTATAATAGGTAGCTCCGAAGAGCCATTAATTAGGGAGCTCTAGATAGCCATATATCCAGAAGTTCAAGCGAGTCATATCAGGAAGCTCACAAAAAGCCAATAAACGGGAAGCTCACGAAGAGTTGTAATCAGGAAGCTCATAAGAGCTAAGGTGTGTCCACAACACATGTAGTATCACAGCCTATTGGGAAGCTCCGAAAAGCTATAACGGGAAGTTTGCAAGAACCATTAAACAGGAAGCTCATGAGAGCTAATATCGAAATGCTCTTTCGGGCCATGGTGTGTCTGCAACATATGCAAGACCACAACCAATACAGGGGCCCAGTATCCAATCGAATTTCATGTATCCAAACAGGATTTTATATTTATCGAGCATTATCGGATTTATGATTAATCTCATAAACATAACAATTATACAATTCAACATTCATATTTACAACATTTTCAAACATATAAATGTACATAATTTAGTTAAACGAACTTACCTCTATACTTGTTCGTATATAAGAATCTACTAATCCGATACTTTTTATTTTCCTCGATCCAATTATGTATTTGGTTTTCGAATCTACATAAATAAATTTAATAATAAATTTATTATATTTCACATTTAAATCAACCTAATTCACATATTAGGCAAAAGTACTATTTTGCCTCTATATTTTTTATTAATTCTAATTTCGTCCCTAGGCTCGAAAATTGAAATTCATGCAATTTAATCCTTATTCCAGGCCTAATCAATTTGTACATATAACATTTACAACCCATGTATTTCACAAAAATCAAAAAAATTCCATGAATTTTACATCTTTACAATTTACTCCCTAAATCACAATTTCATCAAAATTTCCTTTACAAAGGTTGTTTATCTATCAACAACCTTTCTTTTTTTTTACCACAAATTTCAAAATTTCAGCATATTCATCCATGGAAAAATTTCAATACTTTGATATCTTTACAAATTGATCCCTAAAATAGATAGATTAAGTTATTACGATCTTGGAAATGTAAAAAATACTAAAAAGAGGACATGATTACTTACCCAATTTGGCCAAACAAATTTTCTCTTTCTTCAAGCTCTCAAACTAGGGTTTCCATGGCTTTTAATTGGGAAAGATGATCTAAAATGATAATATTAAACATTTATTTAATTTATCATCTTTTATTTATTTCAATTTCCAATGTAGTCATTTTCTTTTTCTAATTTTCCATGGATGAATCATCAAAAATATCTACTAACTTCTCTTAATGGTCTAATTACTATATAAGGACCTCAAGTTTTGAATTCCATAACTATTTAATACCTATAGCTACTAGAACTCAACTTTTGCATTTCATGCAAATTGGTTCTTTCTATAATTAAACACAAAATCGATAAAATTTTCTTATCGAAATTTTTATACATCTTTCCTATCATCATACAAACCATGCAATAATATTAAAGTAAATTTTCTTTCTGACTCGAATTTGTGGTCCCGAAATCACTGTTCCGATTTTACTGAAAATAGGTTGTTACACTTTCAGTATCAACTTGTGTAAGTAGCTGAAAGGAATATCAATTACAAAATCATAAAACAATTTACAAATAAAAAAATAAACTGCATATAGAAAAAAATATGGTTTACCTTATTAAAACATTCGCAAAGATTATTCACCAGCATGTCAGACTTGCTCCTTAATGAGAAGAGGGACCTTGACTAGTCAGCAAAGTTCTTTCCCATCAACCAATTATAAGCATCTTGATTGGTATTCTTCAATTCAACCATTATATCTTCAAAATCCCTTGGAGTGCTTGCTCTGGCAGCTTTCCAAAACAAGTATTTCAAAGTCTTTGTTTTGAAAGAAGCTTTCTTGAAATTTTAATGTAAGTGTTTAACACAGTTTAGTGTTTCTGCATTAGGAAACAACAAACATCTTGCTTCTACAAGTACCTGCCAACAAAATAAAAACAGTTTAATTTTTTGACATCTTGGCAAAAACAAAAATAGAAAAAGCAACCAAGTTGTGTTTTATCTTCTATTTGTAGACATGAAAGATATCTAATATGAGCTCATAATTTCTAATAACAATTAGGTCAACTCCAAGAACCAACATTTATCTCTTTAGTTTATCATCTCTTTCAAATTCTGTACCTCTCTCTTAAGAAAAGATGATGTTCATCATTAAATTCATTTTTGTTTTCAAAAATCAAGCAATGGTCGTTGTCGTAGTCGCCACCAGCCACTGTCTATCGGTGTCATTTCTTTCTCAAAATTTCAATCTCATGTTTCATGTATTGGAAAGTAGGCTTATTTTCTTTAAACTCTGAAGACCAAAGTGCTATTATTTTAAAACCCAAACTTTGTATTTTGCAACAACCCTTATAATTCTAGTTTTAACGTTGTCAGTTCTATTGTTTTATTCTATGGTGTGCGATCTTCCATAACATTATAAATATTAGGATTACAAGATTCATGATTTAAGATATTATCTTAATTTTTAGAGTTAGTATACTATTTGTTCTTCAAAATTGTACCTAATTATCACTTTGGTATCTAAATTTTTTATAGTAGTTTAGTATCTAAATTTTTCATCTCATTATCAATTTACCCCGAGCATTAATAATGCTGAAGAAAAGGGTAATGTGGCACGCGAAGATCATCGTTAATGGTTGGGACAAATTGATAATTGGTTGAAAACTTTAGGTACCAAAGTGATAATTGAATACAATTTTGGGAGACAAATAGTACATTAATCCTACTTTTTATAGTTTTAGTGTTTGTTTTCCTTCTATCTTTGGCTAAAGCAATTAATAATCATTTTGAATTAACAAAATATCATTTTAGCTCTTTCAATAAATATATAAATTAACATTTGAATCTAATGTGAAAATCACATTTGTTGGCACTTATAAATGCCTCAAAAGGATTCTATAAATATCTATATTAAATTTGAATTTAAATATAAATATGATTTTTGTCTGCACTTTAAAATCTCTTAAAAAATATATTATCTATAATGGGTTAGAAGGGTTGGGAAAACTTTTGTTGGAAAAAAATTATATTTTGTTAACACCTGTGGTCAGCTTGTCAAATTTTTTTTATCGGTACTCATCTAGCTGGCAATCAATTAATGAAATCAATGCCGTTTATAAATATCAATATTTTTTTTTTATAGTGATCAGGACCAATTCAATCGATTTTGAAATAAGAAATAAGAAAAGTAGTAAACACATTTTTCAAATGCAATTTTCTTTTTGTGTAAAAACCTTCCTTTTTGAAATAAAAATACCTTCCGTAAGGGAGTATTAAAACCCCATAAAAGTTTAAATTAAAAGTCTATTGGAAAATGTAAAACACGAAACGCTAGATCTTTCCCAGATCACATCTCTATCAAATTCAATCTTATCATTTCTTAAACATGTATCTCAAATTTCATTCAAAGCCTCTTCTCCTTCATTTTTAATATTTTTATTGTTGAATTTTATAATAGTTGAATTTATATTAAAAATTAGTAAATATAAGTATTAGATATAATTATATTGTTTGATAAAAATAAATATTTTTTTTAAAATTATTAATTTTTTAATTTTAATATTATTAAATAATATTTTACATTATTTTAAATAAATTTTAGATAAAAGATAAATATGATATCTCATTCTTTTTAAAAATAATTTTATTTTTATTTTTTTATTTACATTAAGTGATAAACAACACTAGAATTATATAGTAAAAAAAAATCCTAAACCTATTTATTTTATTCAACAAATTTTTTATTAAAAAATATATTACGTAAAAAAATTAAAATGATTATTAGTCACATTTAAAATATTAAAGGTTAAAAGTTTTCATTTTCAGTAGTTTATCAAATACACCACCGTAAGTATTATTTTATTCTTCTTCAAACTATAAAGGATAAGTCTATCTAATATGAGTCGGCTGAGTCCGCGAAGACGTGAGTTCAAACATGCTGAAGCATATCTATCTTCTTATTTAAGAATTGAAGAGGAGTATGGATAGTTTTAGATATTGTTTAAAAAAAAAACAATTCTTTGCTCCTATAAAAGTTTCAAATCAATCTAATAATAAGATTGCATTTGCTTCCACTTAAATTTAAAATTAAATTTTGATTTCTTTAAAATGATAACTTCATAATTATTTTTTAAAGAAATAATTTTATAATTTAATTCTTTGAAAAATCATAAAATTGTATATTAAATTTTAACCCTTTTAAAAATTTATAATTATCCAAATAAAATATAAACTTAACCCTTATTTAGATTGAAGTGAAAAGGATAAGTGTGTTTTTATTTGTTGCTAAATAAATAATTTGGAATGTGCAACCATGTTTTAAAAACTATTGAAGTTGTTAAGAAGAGTAAAATGGTGCGAAGTTCCAATCAAAGTCCGTAATGGCGACGGCCCCCTAACTCAGATCTAGAGGCTATCCCTGACTTAGTTGCTCCCCCTTTTCTGCTTTGATTTCACTGAATGTTGCTCCCCTTTCACTTTTGGGATCATCTTCCTTCCTACAACTTGGAATATTTTAATATCTGCTATATATGGATTAAAATTGATTTAACTATATTTAATATAACATTTGAATCAATCTTAGTGGCATTATCGACTTTTTATTTTTCTTTTGATGTACCTGTAAATATTGTGAATTAAATGCATGCTATAATGACATTTCCAAAAATAACTATAAATAAAAAGAATAATCCTACTTCTATATAGATATCATTTGTATTTTTTGAATTAAAATATCTTTTCGAGGTTTATAACCTTTTGAGTTATTTTCTTAAAAGTGCATCAATAATTACCCACAATTTTTAGTGCAAGAAATATGGATATTAAATCAAATCAATTTCACATTCCCTTTAATATTTTTTCTTCTTCAAATTTTAATGATTAAAATAAATCATACACGTGTATATATGAATTCTATATGAAAAAGGGGAAGCAAGAACATGTGTATACGAGACCGATATTGGAATAAATAGAGGCCAACTTGGAAAAATAAAATGGAAGCGTCGACTCAAAGAAACTCATTATTAATAGAAACGATGAACGTTGGCAGCAAAGCACAACCTGCTATCAAGAAATAAATCCCCCAGTCTACTTCACCAAGTTCATTAATTTTCTTTGTTTTCAGTTTCTGGTACTAATTTAGAACAAAGGGTTTTTATTGCAAGATTCTGCATGTTGTTCTAGTTATGATGATAAGTCCTCATAATGACAAGGCTCAGCATAGACATACTTCATCTTTCTGGTCGTCTCCTTCATTGAATTTGAGTTTAATCCTTGTTATACCGTCGGTCGTGCTCTTAGTTCTTGTCTCTACATTGGTTCCTTACCCTTCCACTTTTTCTCCGTTGTCTTCGCCATGGAAATGGAGATATGGCGGCCACTGGTATTCTTCCATCTTCAATGGGTCCTCCACGGATTCTCCTTTCATGGAAGCTGAAACCGATAAACTTGACCCCAACATGTCTTTTTCAGATGCACTTCTTGACAAAGACATTGACAATGTTACATCCACGACAAGAGTTGTAAAGCGAAGCAGCAAGTTGAAGATGGTCGAAGCATATATGGCAAGAGCTCGATCCTTCATTAAAGAGGCTGCTCGAGTTCGGAACTTGACATCGATTCATCATGATCCGGATTATGTTCCTCATGGACCAATATACAGAAATGCGAATGCTTTCCATAGGTATACAAATTCAATTTTTCTTTGAATTTTTTTTGTGACTAAATTACAATGAAGTAATGCTCTGGTTGAAATCGAAATAATTTAGGAGTTACTTAGAAATGGAGAAGCTGTTCAAGATTTATGTGTACCAGGAAGGAGAGCCACCAATGTTCCATAATGGTCCATGTAAGAGCATATATTCTTCGGAAGGAAGGTTCATTCATGAAGTGGAAAAGGGAAAACTTTATACAACTCAAGATCCTGATGAGGCTTTGGTTTATTTCCTTCCATTCAGTGTTGCCATGCTGGTTCGTTATCTCTACGAGTCTGAATCCCTTAAAACGGATGCTATCGGACGGATTGTCATCGACTACATCCATGTCATTTCCGGTAAATATCCTTACTGGAACCGTAGCGTTGGTGCTGACCATTTCGTGCTCTCCTGCCATGATTGGGTAAGTAATATTATATTTTTGCAACTTGGACATCATATTTAGGCGTATTGGTTGATTAATTTACTTGCAGGGGCCGCTTGCATCCTCCTATGTGCCTCATTTGTTCAACAAGTCCATTAGAGTTTTATGTAATGCAAACACTTCAGAAGGGTTTAATCCAGCTAAAGATGCCTCATTTCCAGAAATCAATCTCTTAAAGGGTGAAGCGGATATCGGCGGTCTTCCACCCTCTCGTCGGTCCATTCTTGCCTTTTTCGCAGGTCATCTCCACGGCTACATCCGGTACCTCCTCCTGAATGAGTGGAAAGATAAAAACGACCCGGACGTCCAAGTGTACGACCAACTTCCCAAGGGAGTTTCGTACATGTCGAAGCTGAAGAACAGCAGGTTTTGCCTATGTCCTAGCGGATACGAAGTGGCGAGCCCGAGAATTGTGGAGGCCATTTATGCAGAGTGTGTTCCGGTGTTGATTTCAGACGGCTATGTGGCGCCTTTCAGTGATGTCCTAAACTGGAAGTCCTTCTCAGTTCAGATTGCCGTCAAGGACATCCCCAACATAAAAGAGATATTGATGGGCATTTCTCAGAGACAATATCTGAGAATGCAAAGGAGAGTGAAGCAAGTTCAAAGGCATTTTGTGGTGAACCCAACGCCTAAGAGATATGATGTTTTCCATATGATTAATCACTCTATTTGGCTTAGAAGATTAAACGTTCACATTCAGGATTTTGGTGTTCCTTGATTTTGACATTTAAGTTTCTTGTCATATGACTTATATTACGACTTAGGAGTAAGGGAATTGCATAAGCATTGTTCAAAATTTCTTTTAGACGAAGCAGAATAGAAAGGTATAGGGTTTAGGGTTGGGTAAGAGAGTCAAAGCAAAAGAGGGAGTAAACCGTATAGCCTAATGCCCATTAGTTTTTTTGGTCCTCAATCCCTCGTGTCATCCTACAACACAAACATGGCGTAGATTTTTGAAGCCCCCCTGCTGTTAGTCTGCTGCCACAATTACATGGTGGAGACACTCTTTGGCCAAATGCCTAAATTAATTCCGCTATGAATTCCTCCACCGCCACAACTTGAAATGACAATTACAACGTACCAACCTTACGGAAAAAAAATAATGCATTAAAATCTATAGAATATACATTAAAATTTATATAAATATAAAACATCTCAAACACAATGATTTTTCAAAATACACAATCACGATATAGATCGTTTTCTTAAATTGTAAGCTTAATTCATCCATGTTGTTATAAATAAAAAATAATATTAAATCTCAATAATTATTGATCTCTCGTGTCTTAGGTTCCGTTAAAAGGTTTTACGATAAATATTTTCAACCTTTTTCGATGTTTATTTCATGTAAAATAGGATGGTCAACGTAAAAGGTTTTTCAGCCAACGTAAAATCATCCCCTTATTCTCGTAAAATGTCTTACTAAAATTTTTTCATATAACATCTTCCAAACTGATAAGACTCTATTCACTATAACACTCCCATACCAGACCTAAACATCAGGTTAAAGCATTGGGATGTTACATTCTTCACTTATAAAATATTTTCTTATAAACTTTCATAACTTTTCAATTTAGTCCCTTTTTGTCGTAAAAGTTCAATATTATTAATCATATTAAATCAATTTTCTTTCTTGTTATATTTTAATCATATAATTTATCTCAATATATTATTCCACATATCAAATTTCTATGTATTTCATTTCTATTATTTCATCCACATATTTTCTCAAATTTAACACTTTAGTCCTTATTATCATTAAAAATTAATATTTTTCCACAATTTCACTTTTACAATAATTTATGCATATTTCATCATCTCGTAATATATTTACTAAAATTTTACCATAATTTCCTTATTCACATATTAAATTGTTTCACATTTAAACTTTTGTATATTTTTTAATTTAGTCCCTATTATCTTGTAATTTTTTTTCACCATATAAGTACTTTAATCAAATAATTCATTATAATATCTTATTTCACATGAAAAATTTTCATGCATATCACTTTTCTTGTTTCAATTATAAATTATATAAAATTTACAATTTAATCCTTAACATCATGAAAATTTATTATTTATTATAATTTCACCTTAGCATTACTTTGTAATCAATTCACTACTTATCATAGTCTCAAATGTATGTTTGTTTCATTGAAAACAACTTTTGTGTAATATTTTCAGAAAATTTGTCAAACAATAAAAAATATTTTACACAGATTCATCCAAACACTAGAAAATATTAGCTTTTCTAGAAAAGTAAGTCATTTTTCGAAAGTTATTTTCAGTGAAACAAATAGAGCCTTAGTGTTTAATAGTGTATGTGAGATTCTTTTTCTAGTTTGCGATGCGTTTTTTATTTGCCTTTTAGGGCATGTAAAAGGCTTTCATCGATGTAGTGGGCAGGGTGATTTAAAACAAGGTTTTGGCCACTGGGAGTAATATTGGAAAATTGAGTATAGGAACTATTATGGGACTTTAATTATGAGTATTATTTGCTTTATGGATTCACTTGATAGGATACAGGTTGCTTAAAATGATGCATTTATAGGTACAGGGGGTGGACTAAGATAGAATTAGTCTTGTATTGATAGTGGGTGTCACACCCCAAAATAGGGCCTAGGAGTTTTAAGGGTATTTTAGGAATTTTAACCTTAGAGTGTTCGAAATTTTGTGACATGGCATATCGGTAATGTTTTCAATTATGATTTTTAGAAAATTAAATCAATTTCTAAAAATGAGTTTTAAATAACTTTAATTTTAAAAGTAGGACTGATTTGTAAAATAGTCAAAATTGGGAGTTTTTATGAAGCAATTTAACCAGATTTTAAAATTGAAGCTAAAAACCTGCATTTTCTAAATTATTTCATGTAAAAACAACCTCTAAAACTAGTGTTTGTCATCCTTTGTTCTTTCTTGCTATTTCAATCAATTTCAAACTCCAAATCCTAATTCTTTTTGATTTCTATCATCTCTTAAGTTATAAACCTCTATAAAAACCAAGAAAATCACCCAAAAACTTCATTATCTTCTCCAAATGTGGGTTTTTCCGGATGAGCGACAAAGCTCATTTTTCTTCCGTCAAAGGTAACTATTCAACTTTCTATGAGTTTTAAATGATATCTAGTCCCTTAAACTGAATTTGTAGTCATTGAAACACATGTTTTAAATAAAAACCAAAAATTGGCTTGTTAATTGTGGATTTCAGGATTTTGCATAAAAAACGTGGTTTTAAAGTGTTTTTCAATTAGTTTTAACCTAATTACAAGCTATCTAAACTTACTTTGAAGTTTCATTAAAGATTTCTTGAGTTTTAATGAATTTTTGAAAAATAGCCATAAAACATGTTAAAAAAGTCGATATATTAAATTGAGTAGTTTTGTGTAGTTTAAAGGTTAAGAATTAGTTGTAGGTGAATTATAAGATGAACAAAAATGATTTTAGGCAAAAAGATTAAGTATAGATCGAGATATTCAAATTTAAATTTTATGTTATAAGTTTTGGTTACATGAGAACTTAGTTTAAGCTTATGTTTGTATGCTTGTAATGAGTCATTGGCTGATTTTTGGATGTATTGTTGTGTGACCTTGTTGTGTTGAAGTTTCAAATTAGATAAAACTTTCTACGAGTAGAGATAAAGGCAAGAAAAAGCTAGTATGAGCTTTCGGCTTTTCGACGAGAGCTTAATTGTAGCCTAAGCCCCTACTCTAAATTTCGAGTGTAAGTTTTCTCATACCTATGTTATCTTGTGAATAAAGTGCTTATGTGTTTGTGAATATGTGAATTGAGATGATATGTTATAACATGTGATATGTTGTTATGATAACTGTTGTGAAAGTGAAAATATGTACATGTTATGTAAATGTTAAATGTTAGCGACAGTGTTTTGCTAAAGATGCAAATATGCAGTGATTGTGCATGGACAATCGGTAAGTACGTGATATGTGTTTGACTTTGAATATTTTATCCTTGTGATATTGAAACTGTTGGATATAGTTGGCATGCCATAGGATTGTGAGTACTTATCAATATGTACAGTGATTTTAGGCGTTGAGGCCCAGGGACATGTTGGAAGGATAAGAGAATGTGAGGTAAGCTCCATTCGACGGGACATGTGAAGGAAAATAATAAGAGTGTTAGCTTTATGCTTCACTTTTGGGACATGTTTTGACTCTATGAGTCTATGTTTGGTGTGTTGGAGATCTGCGTATCCGGTGAGTGATGATAGTGCTCACTTTTATGTTTCATACCTTAAGTGCTAAATTATCTTAAAATGTATATATGTGTAATGTGATATATGCCTAAATGAGTATGTGGTTGCTATGTAAACTATCTTAAATTATGAATATATGTGTATTGAGATATGTGTTTATATGACATGTGATCATTATGCAATTTATCTATGAAGATGCTTTAGAGTATTGTGGTATATGCTTGAATGTTATGTGATTTTATGAGTAAGGTGACATATGCTCAAACATCATGAAATCTTATGAGTATAGTGATATATGCTTGTATGTTAAATGATTATATGTGTAATATGGTATATGCTTAAAAGTGAACATGTTTACCATGTAAATGAACTAGAAAACAATGCATGAGTAAGTTTATTATGACACTAAAGATGGAGCTGTTAAGGTTGTGCTATATGGTTGTTTCGTTGATGCTTGATGAATTGCTGGCATGGTAGTTGTTCTAGGCATTCACTAATGTTGTTAAGTTCAGCTGCTTCTTTTAAACCATTTAGATCAGTAGTGTGCTGGTGTGAGCGGTGTGGTTCCGAGGGTGATCTAAGCAAGTCTATTTGTTACTTTGTACGTGTTTTATATTTATTTACGTTTTGGGGAATGAAATAATGTGGTAGACTTGTATATAGCCATGTTAACTTTTAGACACTTTGTTGGTTTTTGGTTCGGTTTATAAGGATTACATGTTATTTTTATGCTTGAGTTCATGAACATGATGAGGGATTGATGTTACTCGCTCGAACACGATATTGTGATATTGAACTATTAATCAGGCTATTGAATGATTAACTGTCGAAGTAATTTATTACTGATGTTTAGGAACTAAATTGGAATAGATTAATTGCTTATGTATACTGCATTTTTTATGTCTAGAACAGTGGTATCGATAATCAGGTTTTTAAATTGATACCTCTGTATTTGTAAAGTACAGGAAGTAAGAATAGAGATTTGGTATCGATACTTTTTCTCGAGTATCGATACTCGAGGTAAATTTATTGATACTTTACGAAAGGTGTCGATAATTTCAAGGTGGTATCGTTTTTTCAGGTGGTATCAATACCACATAGAGAAAATATCGACACCCTAGTGTTAGTATCGATACCTACAGACATATTTTGGGAATTTTGCTAAATGAACCTTATGCATGTTTAAAATTGTTTATAAGACTAATTGTTGTGATTTTAGCATGTAACAATGGTAGCTATCTCGAATAATTAACTTAAAACCTATACGAACAATAAAATGATAGACGTTTTGTTTACAATGAGCTTTCTACTTGATGTATGTGACATGAGACGGTAGTATGACGTCCCATATTCGGATTTGGTGACCAAGCTGGGTATAGGGTGTTACAGTGGGAATTGCAAGTGGTATAGTTAGTGATATGGTAGAAGTTGGTAAGTTAAAGAACTTATTTTGTTTGATAATTTTGAATGGTTACAAGGGTTAGCTTGAGTGGCTTTGGCTTCTTATTTTGTTGTAAAGGATTAGCATTAGTGTCTTTGACTTGAATTCTAAGAAAATGTGAATTGAGTAATTTTTATGACATGATACAACTTTAGCAAGATGGGCTTATCTTCTTAGAGGATTTGGTTGCAGCTTTTGATTTTGGCTTGGTTGACTTGGTTTGCTGTTATATAGTGAGATTGATACCTCTTGTTTATAGTGTTGTTTTATGGTGCATTTGGACAGATTTTGGTACGTTATGATGTGTGATCTTCTTTGAAGAAATCTATCTTTAATAAATAGTCATTTAACTTGGGGAAAAAACTTCTCTCTAGGAAAAGCTTCTAATTTCTTTCTTTTAAATCCCTTAACCTCAGCTGCCAATCAAGGGCAGCCTAATTGACATTTGGATTGGGTGTTGCCCATCATCCACCGTCAATTGCTACCCCTTCCCTACCATGCCTTCATTTCTCATTCGTTACTTCCTTGTTCTTTTCTTCCCTCTGTTGAATTTGGTGTCCTAAGTGTAATATATTCGTTTTGTATATTTATATTTTTCTAAAAATTAGTTTAATAATAACACCCATTAATTACATTAATACCCTTTGTTTATTGTTCCCAATGTTTTTGCACACAAAGTAAAATGAAAGCAAACATTGACTCAATGATTATCTAATATTTAATTAAATACTAAACGATATTACATGGGTGGATCACATACGGAGAGACAAATTGTATTAGTGGATGAACCTAAACATTTACTTAGTCTAATTGGAAATTAATAAATCAATTGAAAGACTAGTATGTTATCTATCAAGTCCAATTGAAAAAATGCTTTGTCTTGTCCAATTGAAAAATTGCTTTGATTGAGCATTGGAGTGGATGACTCCCAAAATATAGAGACATAAATGTGACTAATTGGATTGACAGTATATTAGACAAGACCCAAGTAGAATAGATCCTAGATCTGTTTATGGATTTATTCACTTGTGACGTTCATGGTGTGGCATACCTTAATACTGAGTGGATGATGGACTATGTGTGCATGACTCGTATACTTTGATGTAAATAAAAGCTTGAGTTTAAACAGATAATGAACCATAAGCTAGTGTGTTGGGTATACAACTTTTGCAATATGTAGCATCATTTACAATAGTAGAATTCATAGTCCAATTAATGGGTAAATGATATCTTTTCATTGGCCTTACATGGTAGATGACAAGCAAACGTGATCACAAGTTATTTTTCTTTATGATAAATGACTTAATTTCTATTTGATAGTAATTTACTTTTTATTAAGAAAAATATAATGGTTATCATGAGATAAAATAGAATCATATTGGGGGAATAGATTTATCCTAAAGAGATTAAGGATATCCTCTGAGGGTAACACACTAATGACAAGGTCTGGATGAGCACTGATTAAGTAGCTTTTGTAATGGTATGTAATTAGAGAGAGCTTATTCACGATAACATAGTGGAATGACCAATCGGTCCAATTACAAATTATTTAAGCCCAAATTATATATGTTCAATCGATCCTTTCGCAAGCTCATTGAAATCATAATTGAATTGCATGTAGAACCAAATTAACATAAATGATAAAATTAGAGAAATAGGTCGCATTCACAAATGAATGTGTTTCCTCATTGAGATATAAATGAATTGAGAATTGATTTAAGATTTTCAAATTATTATTTAATTAATTATAATTAAATAATTGAAATTTGAAAATGGAATTAAATTAAGTAGTCATTATGAATCCATTGAAAATGGAAATTAAATATATTTCATCATAGATTCTTTTACAATAAAGTTGTTATGACTTTAACGAAATTAAAATTGAGTTGAAAAAAATCATTTAATTGAGAAATTAATTTAATTTAATTAATTAATTAATTAATTAATTAATATCTATTTTGATAATAGAAAACAAATATTAAGTTAAGTTAAATTATAAAGTGTTGGATAAAAAAATCCATAAAGCACAAATAATGGACCAAATACATGAAAGACCCAATTTCCCTTATTTTACATGTGAGGGGCGACATTCCTAGTTTTTTTATCTATGGTGTGTCGGCCCCCTCTTCTAGGTAGATTAAGAAAGTGTTTTTTATTTAAATAAATATTATTTGTGTCATACTTATTTAACAAAGATTCTCCTGTCTCTCCCTATAAATAGATGACACTAGTAAAATTAACACATAAGTGTCATATATTGTTATTTTTCCAGAAAGTATTGGAAATTTATTTTCTTAGAATAAATTTTATCTTCTAAAAATAACATTTTTTACTGGTTTATATTGATAGAATTACTTTTTTACTGAAAGTAATAAATTGTTTTTGATTTTGTGTTTGGTTCTTGTTGTTTGAGCTGATACTTTATGCAATGTGGGATACGAGGATAGCAAAGAAGACCGTTTGGTTGAAAGGCAGGAACATTTTAGATCTATTTCACACAAAAGCACATGTACTTTTCAGTAGAATGTATATTAATATAAATATCATAAGTCGGCTCATATTTGAAAATTTTTAAACTTTCGTTGTAACGGTAAACTGTTTTCCTAATCGGATTTTTCAAACACCTTCCCCTATTTTCATCTTTTCTTTTGTCCTTTCTAGTCTTTTTATGTTTTTTTCTGGAAGGAAAATGTTCCCTCTTGAGGTTTTGAACCTTCCTTTTCTGAAGCAGGGTGGTTGCTTCACCAAAACCCTTATGGTTTGAGATCCAATGCATTAAAGTTGAGTGTACTCTTTAATGAATGGAACCTTTGTGTAATAAATGTTCAAGCTTTGTCTCCTTCTAAAGTTTCAATGGTTTTCTTAGCCTTTGCTTTTTAGAAGCTTCTTTAGAAGGTATCAAGTTGCAAAAGTTTTTTTATTTTGTTTTTTATTATGCTAAGTGGTTGTTGATGCCATCGTTGTGCCCTAATTTTCTATATTGACTTTGTTTCCTTTGCTTTGTCTATTGGATTCTTATAATCTCTAATTTTCTCTTCTATAATGAAGATTATATTTTTAACCGAATAAAACATTTAGGGTGTAACCCCCACACTCGATCTGGTCGCGAATCTGAGTATATGATGTCACATTACATTACCAAAGCAACTCAAACTAATCCATTTCATAATCATAAAATTTAAAACATAACATAGCAATTAACCAATTTAATCATCAATCATACTCACAATTATTCATTTATAATGGTTAAGATTCAAAATAATTGTTAAATGGAGTTAAGAAATGTCAAATGTTGTGTAACACCCTATACCCGACTTGATTGTTAGGCCCGAGTATTGGATGCCACAAGAACCCGTTAAACTTTACCATACACCCATAATTAAATTGTACATTCAAAACAACTTATTCACCTAAGCCTATTCGCCACTAATACATGCACTAAGAAAATTCATAATAATTTCCTTTGACCTTAGTTTTGGTATACTATTACAATGTTCAAGTATGTTTCTATTTTCCTTTCGTTAGCCTCAACCCCCAAGGCAAGACCTCTGTGGGTGCCATTCTATATACACACACAACTTCTACCTCTAACAATAGTATTATTAGAATGCAAGGTTACTTAGCATAGAGGAAACACAATTCACTTTCATCACAAGCAGATAGCTCCTCGACTACTCTTTAATAACAAATGAAATGGTTGACTACATGACAAGAAAGAGCTTGAAAGGCAATATTTTTAAGGCAAATTTTAGAAACGCCTACGACATTATTGATTGGATTATGAGGAGAATGAGGTTTGGTGATAAATGACGAACTTGGATTAGGAGTTGCATTTGCTCTGCTTCATTTTATATTCTCATAAGCTAATCTTCCGCAAATAAATTTTTTTATTAAAAAAAGGTTAAGAAATTGGTGTCTACTTTCGTATTTTTTATTTAATTTGGTTGTTGAAGCTTTAAGTGCCTTTATTTCCAAAGTTGTCTAGGTCAATTTGTTCAAAGGAATTAAGTTCAAGCACAGGGATGTGATTTTTTCACACCTTCAATACGCTAATGATGTGATTTTCTTTTGCAAAGTTGAAGAACAAGTTTTGAACCTAAAGATAGTGTTGCAGTGTTTGCAGGCCATATTTGAATTGAAGTTGAATTCGCAAAAATACAAATTGTTTGGTATTAATGTTGAGGATGATGTAATAAACATGTAGGCTATCAACATTAAGGGTTGTGCTAGATCTTTTCCTATAGGTTATTTGGGTATCCCGTTAGGGTATAAATCTAATATCTGCAACATTTGGGATTCTATCTTAAAAAGGATGGAAAAGAGTTTGACAACATATAAAGCGAGTTCGTTGTCCATTAAGAGGCACTTGATACTTATTTAGTGCCATTGAGTCTTCCTAATTTTTATATGTCAACTTTTAAGATTTCAAAATCTGTTGAAACAGAGATGTATAAGGTGTTGAGGGAGTAGAGGATAACATAATGTTGCAAACATAGAGCATATTAAGAATATTAGCACTTCTTCATCTAGGCTCTGATATTGATTATTAGGGACAACGAGTAATATCTTATACAAATGTAGCTTCAATATTGAGCACCAAAATTGAATTGGGAACACTAATATCAATTTGAAACTACCCAAGTGCAGCAAGTAAACCCGACAAATAACTATTGAATATTAAAATACGATAGAAAAATCAACATATGCAAACAAAATAAATAAATGAGAGAACACACCAAATTTACTAGGTTCGGCAAATTGCCTACGTCCTCGGGATACTAACATTGAATAATAACTTTACAAATCTATTATATATATAAAAGCAATAGTTTAGATAAACTTTTGAACTAACGAGAATGCCCTTTATTTCCTATCATATTACTAAATTTACATTTAAAAGTAATTATAATCTAATAGGACTTCTAATAATTATACATTTAAAAATAATTATAATTTAATTTACAGCTAACCTTTTACTAATTTTAAAGTAGAGTTATTATTTGAAGAGAACTCTAAGCTTTTACAAGGAAAATGTTTTGATAATTATAATTATAACTACAAATAAAAGTAAAAAAAAGTTTGACATAAAAAGGTTGAGTTAATTTTGTTGATGTAAAATATAGTTATTACTTGAATAGAATTCTAAGCATATTAATTATTAGTTTATTAATCTTAGAATTAATGATGTTAATTAGTTATTATTTTGAATAATCTTACTTTACATGAATCTATATTATAAATTGAATATGTTAAAAATACTATAGTTATATTTAAAATTTTCTATTATAATATTTGAATTGATAAGTTAATGTATTTTAATTATATTTAATAATTTAAATAAGAATTATTATTTTACATTAATTATTATAATTAAAAATATAATATTTAAAAATTAATTAAATATTAAATATGTAAAATCACATATATTTTATTTGATATTAAAAGCTAGTAAAAAAAATACAAACTAAAAAAACACTTAACTAAAAGAATTCCCACATATACATAAGTATATTAATTTTTTAGATGATCCAAATAAAGGATTAAAGCCTTATTATAAAAGGGAAGGGAGGAGGTTTAATTTTATCCCATTTCAATGTGAGAAATTTTTTTCCCAGTTCAATAAAGTGTACACTTTCAATAAAAATTCCTTCTACTTTTTTATTGCCTTTGTCATTTTCTTTTCGTATTAAGTTTTTTTAAAAAAAAGTTTAATAAACTGGTATCAGAACTAGGCTAACTTCATTATCATCTTGTTCTGAACTTGATAAATTAAGATCGAATGGCTAAATAATAGATGGCGACTTGATTAAAGTCTTATTATGAGCAACCGATGGTAAGTAACCAAAATGAACTTTCTTATGGCCACAAATGCTTGACCCGGTTGAAACACCTTATCACAAAACGAGCATTAGCAGAGCTAAGTTAACTTCATTAACATGTTGTTCTGAAGTTAGTAAATTAAGATCAAATGGTTAAACAATAGACGACTTAATGAAAATCTTATTATAAGCAACTGGTGGTAACCAAAATGAAATTTTTTATGGCTACCAAGTGCTTGACCCTATTGAAACACCTTATCACAAAATGGGCATTCAAAGAATTTTATTTTTTGTTAAAAAAGAAAAAAACAATATAACTAGTTTTATGGAGTTTGAGTCTTAGTTATAACATGAAGCATATGAATGTTGTAAAGATGTATTTAGAAAATGCCCACATCAAAATATGGTTGGTTCGATTGAAATTGAAGCTTTTTATAACAAGTTATCTTTTTTGTATTGATCTATTCTCAGTTGTTGCATTGATTTCTTTCACCTATCTATTTTTATTCATTAATATTTTTATTTTCTTTCTTTATGTTTCATACTTGTTTTATGATCTATATTTGAAATTTATGATTCGTCGTCTCCATAATTTTTTATTTTTTCATATTTTAAATAATTTTTATTACTTTTCGCTCACATTATGACTTAACTTGAGTCTTGACCATAAAATTGTTTTGGAAAAAGAAAGCCAATCTAATGGTTGTTGTCAATTTTAAATGGGAACGCGTTAAAGGAGGTGTAACATTGGTGCAACAAAACAAATTAAACAATTGACTCATTCTTCTACTCTAACTCTGCTTTCAGACCACAATTAAAAGGCTATAATATTTTTCACCAAAAAAAATAGAGGCTATAATAATATTATTATTAATTGATTCCCTGAAATTTTCTTTTAAAATGTATTTATATATAACTCATTTTTCCATTTTAAAATCTAACTTTTTCCACCCATCTATTGGGCAAAGATTTTACATCTAATCTTATTCAAATTAATGTTTATATAACGTCGAAACCATTTTTGTATTTAAAAAAAATGGGGATCGACTTTATATTTTGAAAAGAAAACGAAAATTGGGAGTCGCCACCAATCCTTTTTGTTTAGGTGTGATCGGATCACCTAATAAAACATTTTGATTTATTAAAATATCGATTTTGGCCTGCGAAAATCAAGAAAACGGGTTCGGAAATCAGTTACGTACGAGGAAGGATTAGCACCCTCGCAACGTCTAAAAATTGATACCAGATTGATTAAGTGCTGTCCTTATGTCTAGATTTTAGAAAAAATTTTGAAATATGGTTCCCTTTTAAAACATTTGTGTGGTTCAAGTTGGTCGTCAAAATTCTCTCGTTTCAAAGGTATATAGCGTCACATCCAGCACGATTGGACACGATTTTTCATACCTTTGAAAATAAGATTGATTTTTTGACCCCCAAAAGCTGATACGTTGAAAGTTACAAAAGGATGTCCAATTATTTAGCCCAACGAAGAATCGAAGCCCAGCACGGTAGGGCGCGATTCTTCGAATTTTCAAATATTGAACATTGCCTTATTTGAAAATTTTTAAATAAACTATTGTAAACTAGCTCAAAACGCATTGGTTTGACTTAAAATAAAAGGGAATAATTTATCTTAGAACAAAAAGTTGAAAATTACAAAGCAACATTTGCAAATAAAAATGAAATTATAAACATGGGACAATATGCACAAACAATGTACTACTATACTTAGTGAATGAAAATAGTATAAACAATAAATCAAATTAATAAATATATAATAGCAATGATCACACATCTTATTTTGGAAAACATTAATAATCAAATAATGGAAATTAAAATATAACTAATTAAAGAAACATAGATAAATAACAATTGAAACGATGATACAAAAGTCTAATAAACAACATATAATAATGCTATATAAAATAATATGAAAATTAAAACACAACACCTAATATACAAAACAATACGGCACTAAGAGCCAATATGGTACAAAACAGTTAAAAAAAAAACTATTTAAAAAGTTTACAAAAGAATAACACTTGCTAGAATTTGAAATAACTTATATGTATATGAAAACTAGTAAAATATAAATGATTATTAAAATATATATTATGTAAAATTTGAAATAAATAATATATAGAATAATTTCAAATAAAACAAATTGATTTAACTAATGATATATATGAAACTGAAAACCTAATTTATAAATATGCTAATTTGTGAAAGTGTTTAATATAAATAAGATATACATAAATAAACAGATTAGATAAATAAATTTAAAGGAAAATATATATATGCACAAATAAATGAATAAATAATAAAATAACAATAATACGAGTGAAAGTAAAAAATAAAATAAAATAAACTGATTATAAAAAAAATAGACTGATTATAAAATAAATAAATAAAGAAAAAAGGGAATTAATAAGCAAGTGAACAAATAATAAAGAAATAATACAATAAAAACTAATAAAGTTTAAATAAAAACAAATAAAGAAACTATTTAAATTAAATCAGCTACAAATTATTAAAGTAGTATTAAAAGAATTAAAATTAATAATAACAAAATAATAATAATAATAGCGATAATAATAATAAGAGGATTAATTTGAAAGCCAAACAGGGTTTTAGGGTAAAAATATAAATAAAATAAAGCCAAAGGACCGAATTGTAATGCGTTGAAACTGACAAGGACTAAATGGGATAATATCCCTAGTCCTTAGACGCTGCGTTTCAGTTCAAAAGGCATTGGGTTAAATTAAAAATGAAATAAAATTAAAGGGCAAATTTGCAAAAATTAAAAAAAAGGGTAAAAAGACCAGATTGAGACGTGCGCATATAAGGAGGGACCAAAGGGGAGATTTACCCTCTCCTTCAAAACGACACCGTTCAAATGGACCATATTAAAAATGAAATAAAATCCAAAGGCAAAAATCAAAATAAAAGGAAAACTGGATTTAGAAAAATAGAAAATGCGGAGGGACTTGACGCGCAAATACCCCATCAATAAAGAAACACGCAGATCTAGTCTGCGGGTCGGGTCACGCGGGTCGTGGCCTAAACAGTGCCGTTTTGGCGTTAAAACACCCTAAGTAAAACGACGTTGTTTTGCTTAGGTTATAAAAGCTAATTTTTTTGACAAAAAAAACTCATTTGGCTTTCATTCTAAAAAAAAAAAATTCAGAAGCTCACTCTCTCTCTCGAGCTCCCTGGTCCGATCAGGGACCACCGTATCGGCCATCGTGCCTCCGCCATAGACGGTGGTCGGAATCACGCTAAAGTGGGTTTTTTAACCCCTTTTTGTGTTTGATTTCGACGGTGAAGAAGGGACTCTCCGGCGTCGCGATCACGGAGAATCCGGTAAGTCTCCCTCTCTTCCCCTTTTGATTTATTTCTTTTAAAATAGATTTGAAACCAAAAAATAAGAAAAAGATCGAAAAGAAAAAAAGTAAAGAGAAGAGAATCCAAAATCAACCTTTTTTTTTTGATTTCTCCAATATCCGTGTAATACAATCCTTTTTTTTGTATTCGAAAACCCCCCTTTTACATTCATTCGGTGATGGCTTTTATAGCCAAACAAAAAAATTATTTCTTTTTCTTTTGTTTTCTCTTTTTACTACTGTTTTGGTTGTCCTTGCTGTTGCGTGTTTTGATTTTCTTCGCAGGACTGTGACAGAGCTATTGTCAGTTGACATGTGGGTGGCGGCAGAAGGTGCAGAATAGGTGGCTAACGTGGGGAGCGACGCCTGGTAGACTAGTGTTTCTATTTTGCTTTAGTTTTTGGGCTAGGTGGGCTAGGGTTTTTTTTGTTTGGGTTGTTGGGGTTGCGTTGTTTTTTTAGGTTAGGGTTTGATTTTGTTTTGGGTTGTTTAAGGTTTGGGCTATTGTTATTAAGGCCCGGTCAAATTTGGGCCTCTACAACTGCCCCTTTTTGCTCGTTGTCGTGTAACGAGAACGGAGCAAAGACCATAAGAGGGCCAAATTTGCCTAGACCTACCGTGTCTCGACTTCTTTAGTGCTCATCTTCTTCAAGTAGCCTTATTTTAACCCACTGCAACTTCAGTGAGATAAGATTTGCAATATAGTAAATTTGATCCGACCTACTACAACTTCAGAGGTATAGGACTTGTTACTCGTAGCTTTGACCTACTTTACTGCAACTTCAGGAAGATAAGATCCACTATCTTCAGTCTGTTCCACTACAACTTTAGGGATATAAGACTTTAACTTCAACTTGCTCCACTATTACTTTAGGAAGACAAGGTTTGCTATGATCTACTCTACTGCAACTTCAGAGAGATAAGATCTATAATTTATAGCTTCAATCTGCTCCACTGCAACTTCAGGGAAATAAGATTTGATATATTCAGGCTGCTCCATTGCAACTTCAGGGAGATAAGACTTGTAATTTCGGCCTGCCCCACTGCAACTTCAGGGGGATAAGGTTTGTGGCTTCAATCTACTCCACTACAAATTCAGGAAGATAAGATCCACCATGGTAGATTTGATCCGACCTACTGAAACTTCAGAGGTATAGGATTTGTAGCTTTAATCTGCTCTACTGCAACTTCAGAGAGATAAGATTTGCTATCTTTAGTCTGCTCCACTGCAACTTCAGGGAGATAAGGCTTGTAACTTCAACCTACTCCACTGCAACTTCAGGGAGATAAGGTTTGTGATTTGTAGCTTCAATCTGTTCCACTGCATCTTCAGGGAAATAAGATTTGCTATCTTCAGGCTGCTCCACTGCAACTTCAGGGAGATAAGACTCGTAACTTCAACCTGCTTCACTGCAACTTCAGGGAGATAAGGTTTGTGATTTGTAGCTTCAATTTGTTCCACTGCATCTTCAGGGAGACAAGATCTGCAAATTCACTGATGTTACTACACCATCCTCTAGGGACATGATCTGTAGAATCGGTTTCATGTATCTATGCTTATGCCAAATAATTAGGATGCTATGATCGAAATGAATCAAATGCTCCTAACTAGATGTGATGCTTATGTCAAATAATTAGGATGCTATGATCGAAATGAATCAACTGCTCCTAACTAGATGTGTTATGATATATGAATGCAGGAATGAAAATAATCCTTCTTTTTGTTAAAAAAAATGGCTTAAGGTATCATTGCTCGTTGTTCATCAGGACATTATCACTGACGTATTACGCTGCCATCTTGTTCGGCTGGTATTTTTGACAAAAAAGTCAAAGAAACAATCACATTCTGTTCAGCAAGCTTACCCCACTGTAATTTCAGAGTCCTTTCCACTGTACCTTCTGGGACATACAATTTGTACCTCCCACTGCAACTTCAGGGGAATAACATTTGGTTTCTTCCATTCAATCTGCTGCAACTCAGAGGTATAGAATTTGTATCATCTTCAATCAATTTGATCTGTTACACCGTTCCTTGGGTGTATGACCATATGTATATGTCTGATATTTGCATGAATGCAGAGTATCATTTTTTTTCCCGAGAATAATCCCCTTTTACAGTTGGGTTGACATTGCTCATTATTTGTCAAGGTGGCGTCACCGACAAAATACCTTTTTTTTAAACTGATATCTTTAACAAAGAATCTGGAGAGATGGCCACAATTTAGACTTCTATCTCTCAAATATTTCCAACCCTTAGGCTTGGTGAGTTCTAAATGATGGTCTTGTTTCAGGTTCCTATACTATTTAGAAGCTTCCAGAGTAATATGCAAAGCTTCTTTTGTAAAAGTATTATTGGTCCACTAATCGTTATTTCAATGCAAAATGCTTGAAAAAGATCATAATAATAGACAAGAAGGAAATTAATTGAGAGCATGGCTCGAAACAAATAAGTTAATCAAGGATAGCAAATGCAATTAAGAAGGATATTTATTGGGACGTATCTTGAAAAGAATAAGGTAATCAAAGACAACCAATTCAAAATGGGTAAAATGGAAAACTAGGTGCCCCAGATATCGCAGCTTGAGCTTCTCTGTACCAACTTCTTGAGGATCATTTTGAGTTCAATCTGTGTTTAGGGGATCCGGATTACTTTGTCGATTCCCTAAGACATAGCATACTTCTTTATTGTTAATTCAGGCATTGCAAGACTGCTGTATGGCCCATTTTGATCAAAATTTGAGCAACCCTTTTCGGGTTTTCAACTCGAATCCCCTTTGGTCACAAGGCGCTCTTTGCGGGTTTTGGCCATGGCCTCTTTTTTTTTTTGGTCTCAAGACGTCCTTTGCGGGTTTTCGCCTTGGCCTCTCACTTTCTAGGTGAAATGCTTTTTAACGGAATCCAAATTCACAAGATTGGGCAAGTTTTTACCATCCATTTCGACTAGAATTGATGCTCCTCTAGAACATACCTTTTTCACTACATAAGTTCCTTCCCAGTTTGGCGTCCACCTTCCTCTGAAGTCTTTTTGTATAAAAAGGATCTTTTTCAACACCAGGTCCCCCTCGTGGAATTCTCTAGGATGAACATCTTTATTGTAAGCTCGCATTAGTCATTTCTGGTGTATTGGACCTCGACAGATAGTTTTCAACCCTCTCTCTTCAAATTCAACTGATCCTATCGGGGTTGGGTCCATTCTGCCTTATCCAACTTCAGCTCTGACCAGACTCGGAGAAAAGGAATATTGTCTTCAAAATCGATTTTGTCCCATAAGCCCATGAGAAATGTGTTGCCTTGATGAAGGTCCTGGCCGACGTTTGATGGTAACTTCTTTACGTCAATCTTTACAAGTCTCAGTCATTTTCCATATGATTATTGTTTAATTATTTTTGTTTCTTTTTTTTTGCTGCCTTTGCTGCACTGTAATATGACGCCTAATCTTTGAACAGACTGCAAACTTTTGACATTGTGCAGTTGTGTTAGACATGATCCTTTTTGGCATTCTTTGTTGGCATTTTTTTTTGAAATTTGATGACTGTCGACTTAGTAACATTGGCATATGAAGCGACTTTTACCCTCTTGGTGAAGTAATTGATGCCTGCTAGAAGCTTTTGACGAGATCGGCCCAGTAACCTTCGTGCCCTACATAGAGAAAGTCTATGAAGAAATTAAGGGGCACATGAGTCTTGCCTTCCTCAATCCGACATTTGTGGTATAACTGATGCAATTCCTTTCTACCGTGGACCAGCAGAACCCGAATCTAATGATTAGCTTGGCCATCGTAAACCCATTAGCATGTGTCCTTCTGACATACTTAGGGACCTCTTTTAACAGCATCCACAGGTCTTAGTAGCCCAGGTATATCTTGATATGGACGCTTCGTTTTATCTTTATGGTGATGCAGGCTTTAATCCCTGCCTTTTTCTCTTCTCTTAGGCTTACTATTCATTAATTTTTGTAAGGTAAGATATGTTTTCCATTTTGTTCTACCATCCTTAACAAATCAGGAGGTAGGTTACCATCTCTGTCATCTTCAAAGTGCTGAGATCCCTTTAGGCTCATATTTGCTCAAAAGGAGACTCAGAGTCAGTGACAGTGTCACTCATGTCATTGATATCTAGGGACCTGTTGTAGGTATGAAGGCAGATTCCAAAGAATAAATGACTCCAAGGATGATTATTTGTATGGTATGATCATGAATGAAAAACAAAAGAATATTTGCTCAAAAAGATGCATTTTATTAAAATAATGATTTTGGGCACAAGTCTATTTCACAAAAGGATTCTTATTGCTTCTAAGCTTAAAGCAAAAAGCGTGTTTTGAATATTACTCTAGATTGGCTCTAAAATAGAGGGATCTCTTCCATAGTCCTATTGTTCAAAACACTCCCAAGTATGCAAGGGTTTGAAAACTTTTATTCCCCAGCTCTCTTTTCGGATGTGTCATTTAGATTCCCTAATATTCCTTCTAGGCTTTTGACTTGTTTGAGGCATCGCAACTCTTTTGCCCCCACTTTCAAATTGCATTTACTGCATTGTCGGAGCGATTTGGTTTTGAGGAATCGTCAAACTTCACCACTCCCATTTCAATGAACCTTTCAACCAACTTTTTAAATGTAGTACAGTTTTCGATTGAGCGTCCCATTATTCCCGCATGGTATTTGTATTGAGCATTCTCATTATGCCATTTTCGGAACGAAGGCTACACGGGTTCTGAGTAAAACGGAGACACAACATGCACATCAAAGAGATTTTGATACAACTCCTTATATGACATTAGGATGGGTGTAAACCGGAGCCTTTCTGTATTCGGCCTCGAGTTAGATTCCTGCCTCGAAAAGTCTTAATAGCTAGTGGTTACAATCCTCGGCTGGCCTACGTTAAGCAATTTGGAAGGCATGCTCACGATGTTTACTTCATTTTCGTTGTTTCTCGGGGTTGACCTTTTAGTGCTTTCTCCCGCATCTATCTTCCCGCTCTTGATTACATTTTCAATCATCTCGCCGAACATTACTATATCTGAGAAGCTCATGGTAGCGTTTCCCAACATATGGGTAATAAACGGGGCTTTCAGAGTGTTGACAAAAAGCATCGTAGTTTCTTTCTCCAGAAGAGGTGGCTGGACTTGTGTTGCTACCTCTTTCCATCTTTGGGCATATTGCCTGAAGTTATCATTTTGCCTCTTTTTCATATTCTGCAGTGTAATTCTGTCGGACGCCATGTCTGTCACGTGGCCATATTGTTTCATGAAAGCCTGTGCCAAGTCTTTCCATGAATGAATTTTGGCATGGCTCAGTTGGTTGTACCATTTGGCAGCTGACCCAATCAGACTATCTTGGAAGTAATGAATTACCAGTTGATTGTTATCAACGTAACCTGTCATTCTTCAGCAAAACATCGTGATGTGAGCTTCAGGGCAACTAGTCCCATTATACTTTTCAAATTCTGGAGTTTTGAATTTCAGCGGGAGTACTAAATCTGGAACCAAACTAAGATCTTTGGCGTCAACTGGGCAATGGTAATCAGTATTCTCTATTGTTCTAAGTTTTTCCTCCAACCACTTGTATCGATCTTCGAGTTGTTTTGGCAGTTCAACCATTGCTTTTTCTATTTCTGCCATTCTGTCTAGATTCGGAACTACATAATTGGTTGGACTGTTCTTCAGATTGAAAACTGAGCCCGTCGGCTAGTTCACGAGTGCCGAGGTGCCGACCTAATGTTGGGATCTGATAGCAGTAGGTGCACCTTGCGGACATGTCCGATTATTTGTCGGGGTGAAACTCGGAGGGTACAGAGGTTCCTCATTGTCCTCCCCAGCATTGATCATAGAGTTTTTTTCCTTTTTCTAGCCCATTAGTTAGTAATTGGGATAACTGATTCATCATATTCCTTTGGGACTCTAGCATTTGGTCCTTCATATCTTGCTGGATTTTGATCAATTACTCTTGCATCTGTATTTACCTTTGCTTTATTCTGTCCAACCTTTTGTCCATGTCCTTTGTCGGTTCTGAAATAATTTTACCTAATTAGAGTCTTTTTGGGAAAATCTAATGCAAATGATGCAATGCAATGCAAATGTATGGAATGAATGTAAAAGAAAGGAAGGCGTTGATTCTGAATTCAATTTCATTAGAACAACTTTTTTAGAAAACAAATTCCTTTACGTAAAACGGATTACATATACGGCCTTTCTCTCATATTCCAAGCGAAGACACCAATCTTCCTCTTCATATCCGGATGTTATGGTCGAGTCTTGCAAATTTTCTAAAAGATGTCCCCATTAACTCCTTTTTACTTGATCCAGGCTGCGACTCGTTGCTCACTTATCTCCGCAATACTCGTCAGCTCCTTTAAGAAAGTCAAGACGTGGCAGCTCTCAAATAATCTTTGTCGGTTTTAATCCTCGGGCAATGAAGCAAAGTCGTGTATTTCTTCATGAGCTATCAGCCTTCTTTCATTGTGTTTACTTGGACCATATTTAGACAATCATGTTATAATCGACTTTATTAAGAAATTCGTTTTCTTATGACAAACTGTTCTATTTAGCAACCAAATATGAATCAACACCTCGTTTCTATGATGATGTAATGCAATGCAATTATAAACAAAACAAAAACAAAAAACGTTAGTACAAGAGAAATAAATAACAAATAAAGCACCTATTTGGGTGACCACTAAATTTGGGCAAGGTTTTACCTAAGGTGGACCCTTAGGGTTCACTACATGTGGCTCAGTTCTAGATAAGGTACCTGAACCAGCAGATTCCTCAATCCTCACCCATTATAGGCTCATATGAATCGAGTTTGGTTCAGGGGAATACATTTTCCTATGACCATGCGGAGATGAAAATCTCACGAAATCATAGGTGTCGAAACCATATTTTAGTTTGAAAAAAAATAAACTGGAATCGACTTTTTAAAACCGAATGTGGAGTCGCCACCAACCTTTTGTTTAGGTGTGATTGGATCACCTAATAAAATATTTTAAAACAATTTTGGTCCATAAAAATTTAAAAAGGGGTTCGGGAGCCGGTTACGTATGAGAAAGGGTGAGCACCCTCATTACGCCCAAGAATTGGTACCAAATTGATTCGATGCTATCCTTATATCAATGACTTTAAGGAAAAGATCTTTCAAAGCATGATTCTTTAAAAGGTGTAAATAGTTCAAGTTAACTGTCAAAATTCTCTCGTTTCAAAGATATGCAGCATCATACCCAGCACGATTGGATACGATCCTTTATACCTTCAAGAATACGATCGATTTTTGATTTTCAAAAACTCGTACACTAACATTATAAAAGGTTATCCAAATATTTAGTTCACCAAAAAAATCATACCCAGCACGATTGAGCACGATTTCTCGAATTCCCAAATATTGGCTATTGCCTTATTTCAGAATTTTTGAATACTAAAGAAAATTGAGAATTTGCTTAAAATGCTTTTATTTTTCTTGAAATAACAACGAAACTACTAATATCAACCAAAATATTGAAATTTGAATCACGATGCAACAATATAGGAAAAAAAATCAAAGTTATAAACATGGATTACCATACGAAATATTATACAAGTAAATGAAATAACAAATTAACATAATTTAAATAACAGCGCAAAAGGCTAATAATCAATATAAAACAATAATACATGAAATAACATGAAAACTAAAGCGACACATAGTACACAAAACAATTTGGAAATAATTTGAAAACTATTGAATATATGAAAACTTACAAAATGAATCAACGCATGATTGAGTTTGAAATGATACCCATATATAAAATAAAACTAAGAATAAGTGAATGAATATGAAAATAAATATTGTAAAAGTAGTAATTTGGAGCTAATAACATGCAAGAATATTTTAAAAACAAAACCTATATACTTTAAGGTGTTAATATACATACAATAATAAAAATCAATAAAACAATATATAATGAAGATATAATACCATAACAAAGGATAAACAATATACGTGAAAGATGAACAAACCAATATACATTAATAAAACTATATGTACATGAAAGAATCTTAACTAACAAAGAAATAATAATATATGTTTTTTTTAAAGAATAAATTATGTATATAATAAATTTGAAAGGAAATACAAGTAGAAATTATATAAAATATCATGGAATTAAAATATAAATTATAAGATTAAATTAACTTTATCATAAGCTATATATGTAATATATTTTAACAACATAATTATATAAATAGATCTCTTTCTAAAAAAAACTATATATTTAAAATAACATGATCAAATATACACCAAGTATGTGAATAACAAACTAAAAAAATATATAATAAAATATAGGAATAGCTTTAAAAGAAATCGTATGTATAAAATAATATAAAATTAACAATATTCATGGAATAAAAACCCTAGTACAAACAATGCATATATAAGAGGATAATAACATAGGAAAATATTTGAAACCAACAAAAAATATATATATAATACCCAAAAATGGATTTAAAAGAAACAAATAGTATATATATAGGTAAAATTTTAAAGCAAAATTATATGAACGTGTTCAAAAAAAATAAAAAATTCAAGTAAGTAATTTGACATAAAATGTATATATGTATATATAAATATCAATGTATGAGAATTAATATTATATACATCTTTTAAATATAAATTTACATAAAGAAAATTTAAAATAATAACTTATATAGTAAAACAATTTAACAATATATAAATGAAAATTAACAACAAACTAAAACTAAAATGGAATTTAAAAAAAAATTCAAAATAATATGTTAAAACAATAGATTTTTTTTAAATAATAATAATAATAATAATAATTATAGAAATAACTAAACAAATAAATCCAAAAGAATACAATCACATAGAATAAACCTGATTGAAATAAAAAAAAACAAAATTGGAAGGATAATTTTTAATAGACAAATCATTAAAGATAAGCTAAGGATTGAAATAGTATGCGCACAAATGATTGAGGACCAAAATAGAAAATACACCAAATATCAAAACGTTGTGTTTAGGCGCAGATTAAATTGCAATAACGCACAAATCTCAGGGAAAATGTAAAAATAAATAAAACCTAATTGAGACCTAATTAGAGATCAGTGCAGGAGGGGAGGGCTATGTGGGCAAATATCCCATCAACAAGGGATCCATTGGAATTGGCTTCACACGGTACGTTTTCATCTTGTTTATAAAGGAAAAAAAAACCTAAATTACTAACAAAGGAGAAAAGACAGAAGCATTCTAATTTGTCCCTCTCCATTCGGCCAATCTCCATAGCCCCTTATTCGCATGTTATTGCTTCAATTTGAGCAGTGGTGCAGGGGAGCCATGGAGGATCAAACCTCGAGAACTCTACTTCAATTTCGAAACACTATTCCTACTTCGATTGCGACGAAGAAGACGGGTCTTGACTACTAAGGTAAATCTCTTTTTCTTTTATTTTAAAATTTCCTGTAAACCTAAAGAAGAAAAATGCAGAAAAGGAAAAAAAAACTATCAGACTGAGAATCACCTTTTCAATTTTTATTTAATATGCGTGTATCTTTTTGAGAAGAGATCCCATTTTACATTGTTTTTATTCGGTTTTATAGCCAAAAAATAAGTAAATAAAATAAATAAAAATACAAAAAAATCCTTGCTGTAATCTGTTATTATTTGCTATCATTTGCTGTTGTGGTTTTCGTTTGTTGCAGGTGTGCATGGCGTGGAGGAGTTATTCGTAGAGCATGGTACGAGTGGAAGAATCGGCTAGAGGCTGCGGTGGCTGAAGCTTCTAGGGTTTCTGCCGAAAATTCCATAGGTGTTTTGGGCTTGGGGTATTTTGGGTTATTTAGGCTAGTTGGGTTAAGTTCAATTATTTGAGACCGTTATTTTGGTTGCTGGGCTATATAAGAAATGGACATTGGATTGTTATTTTTTTATATTTTGAATTGTTTTTTTAGTTTTTGTGTAAGCCCGGGTACAAATTAGGTCTTACAGCTGCCTCTCTTTGCTCATTGTCGTGTAACAGGAATAGAGCAAAAACTTCAAATAGGGCCAATTTTGCCCAGTTTTGTTGAATTCTAACTATAAGGAAATAGGCTTGGTGACTTAAATCTGCTCCATTGCCAATACATGGAGATAAGATTCATCATCCTCAATCTGCTCCGCAACTGCTCTAGGGAAATAAGATCTTTAATCTTCAGTCTGCTTCCTTGCCTCTTTAGGAATATAAGACCCAATCTTCAGTCTGCTCTCTTGCTACCTCAGAGAGATAAGGCTGATGGTCTAAATCTGCTCCATTGCCGATACATGGAGATAAGATTCTCCATCTGCAATTTGCTCTGCTGCAACTTTAGGGAAATAAATCTTGGTGCTTAAATCTGCTTCATAGCCGATACATGGAGATAAGATTCGCCTCTTTCGATCTAATCCACTTCTGTTTAGGGAGATAAGATCTTCAATCTTTAATCTCCTTCTTTGCTATCTCAGGAAGATAAGACTCAATCTTTAACCTACTCTCTTGCTACCTCAGAGAGATAAGGCTTGGGGCTTAAATCTGCTCCATTGCCGATACATGGAGATAAGATTTGCCTCTTCTGATTTTCAATCTTCAGTCTGCTTCCTTGCTACTTCAGGAAGATAATACTCAATCTTCAACATGCTCTCTTGCTACCTCAGAGAGATAAGGCTTGGGGCTTAAATCTGCTCTATTGCCGATACATGGAGATAAGATTTGCCTCTTCCGATCTTTAATCTCCAGTCTGCCTCCTTGCTACCTCAGGAAGATAAGGCTACAATCGCCAACCTGCTCTCTTGCTACCATAGAGAGATAAGGCTAGTGGCTAAAATCTGCTCCATTGCCGGTACATGGAGATAAGATTCGCCATCTTAAATCTACTCCACTACTGCTTAGGGAGATAAGATCTTTAATCTTCAGTCTGCTTTCTTGCTACCTCAGAAAGATAAAACTCATTCTTCAACCTTTTCTCGTGCTACCTCAGAGAGATAAGGTTGGTGGTAAAATCTGCTCCATTGTCGATACATGGAGATAAGATTTGTATATTGAGACTGCTCCACTGCAACTTCAAGGAGATAAGGTTTGTAATCTTCAACCTGCTCCACTGCAATTTCAATGAGATAAGGTTTGTTATGATCTACTTTACTGCAACTGACACTTCAACCTGTTCCACTACAACTTCAGGGAGATAAGGTTTGTAATCTTCGATCTATTCCGCTGCAACTTCAGGGATATAAGATCTGACTTCACTGATGTTACTACACCGTCCTCTCAGACCTGTCCTGTAGACTCGGTTTCATGTATCATGCTTATGTCAAATAATTAGGATGCTATGATCAAAATGAATTAAATGCTCCTGACTAGATGTGATGCTTATGTCAAATAATTAGGATGCTATGATCAAAATGAATCAAATGCTCCTAACTGAATGTGTTATGAATGAATACAAAAAATGAGAATGATCTTTTTTCTTTTTTTTTTAACTTAAGGTATCATTGCTCGTTGTCCACCAGGACACTATCACTGATTTATTATGCTGCCATCTTGTTCGGCTGATATTCTTGATAGAAAACCCAAAGAAACAATCATATTCTGTTCAGCAAGCTTGCCCCATCGTAATTCCAGAGTCCCTTACACTGTAATTCCTGGGACATAAAGTTTAAACTTCCCACTGCAACCTCAGGGGAATAAACATTTGATTTCTTTTATCCATCCTGCAACAAATCAGAGGTATAAGATTCGCATTATCTTCAATCAATTTGATCTGTTACACCATTTCCTGAGTGTAATGAACAGACGTATATGCCTGATATCTGCATGAATACAGAATACCATTTTTTCTCAAGAATAACCCCATTGCTCATTTTTTGCCGGGATTATAACACCAATTAATATCTTTGACAGAAAATCCAAGGAGATAATCTCAATTTGGGCTTAAATATTTTCAACCCTTAAGCTTGGTGAGTTTTAAACAATGGTCCTATTTCAGGCTCCTGTATTATTTAGAAACTCCCCAAAGTAATATGCGAAACTTCCTTTATGAAAGTATTATTAGTCCAAAAATCATTATTTCAATGCAAAAATGCTTGAAAAAGATATAACCATGGACAAGAAAGGAATTAATTGAGAACATAGCTCGAAACAAATGAGCAAATGCAACTAAGAAAGAAACTTATTGGGACGTGATCTGAAAAGAATAAGGTAATCAAAAATGACCAAAGGGTAAAAATGGAAAGCTAGGTGCCCCAGATATCGCAGCTTGAGCTTCTCTGTACCAACTTCTTGAGGACCATTCTGAGTTCAATCTGTGTTTAGAGGATCCGAAGTACTTTGTCAATGCTCCAAGACGTAACATACTTCTTTCATTATTAATTCAGGCATAGCAAGACTACTGTATGCCCCTTTTTGATCTACATTTGAGCCACCCTTTTCGGGTTTTCAACTCAAATCCCCTTTGGTCTCAAAGTGCCCTTTGCGGGTTTTCGCTTTGGCCTATCATTTTTCTTTCTTTTTTCAATTTCTTTGATTGATTCTTTCTTCTTCTTTTTTTGATTTTTTCTTTTTTTTTCTTTTTTAATTTTTTTTTAAAATTCTCAAGGCGCCATTTGCGGGTTTTCACCTTGGCCTTTCCCATTTTAGGTATAATACTCTTTGACTGTATTTTGAATGCTTCAATTTGGGCAAACCCTGCTAGTCAATATCAATGCTCCTCCAAAACAGGCCTTCTTTACTACATGAGGTCCCTCTTAGATTGACATATTTCTTCCTTTGAAGTCCTTTTGTATAAGAAGGATATTCTTCAATATCAAATTCCTTCATGGAATTCTCGAGGATAAACCTTTCTGTCATAAACCTGCATCATCTAACTATGACAGATCTCCTTTAAATTTGACTGATCATATCAGGATTGAACCCATTCTGATTCATCCAACTTTAATTCTGTCAAGACTCGAAGAAAAAGAATCTCGTTTTCAAAAACTATTTCAGTCCTATAAATCAATGTGTTGCCCCGGTGAAGGTTTTGGCCCACGTTCGATAAACATAAAGGGTAAATGATAACTTCTTTATGCCAATCCTTACAAGACTCAGTCATTTTTCACTATGACCTTTGTTCTATTATTTGCTTTTCCTTTTTTTTCTATTTTTGAACTTTTGTTTTTCTTTTTGAATGCCTTTACTGCACTGTGATATAGTGTCTGATCTTTGAACAAACTGCAAACTTTTGACATTGTGCAGTTGTATTTGAAAGTGATCATTTCTGACATTACTTGTCAGCAACCTATTTTTTTTTTGAAATTTGATGACTATTGATCTTGTAATATTAACATATAAAGCGACCTTCACCCCATTCATGAAGTAATCAATGACTGCCAAGATGAATTGATGAGAATGGCCTGATAACATCCTTGCCCCATATAGAGAAAATCTGTGAAGAAATGAATGTGGCTTTAACCAACACAATCCCTTTCCATGGTGGATCAACAATACCCAAACCTCATGATTAGCGTGGCTACCATAAAACCTTTAACATGTGTCCTTTTGGCACTGTATAGACGTTTTGTATCATCCAAAGGTCTTAATATCTCAAATATATCTCGACATGATCATGTGAAAACATCTTTGAATTTCTTGAAGTAACTCAAAGACAATTCATTTTGTCCTTTTAGTGACTCAGGTTTCAATCTTTGCCCCTTGTTCACAATGTCCATTGACCCTTCGTAAAGTAGGATCTGTTTTTCCATCTTGTTCTACCGTCCTTAACAAATCAGGAAATCAGTCACAATCTCTGTCATCTTCAAAGTCATGAGATCTGTTTAAACACTTATCTCACCTAAAAGGGAGTCAGTTACAGCGTTGCTCATGTCATTGATATCTAGGGACCTATAGTAGGTATAAAGGCAAATTCCAAGGATAGTTATTTGTATGGTATGATCGTGAATGAAGAATGAAAGCATATTTTAAAAAAAATAGTCCAAAGAACAAAAAAAACATATAAAGAATAAAAGAATATTTATTAAAAAAGAATGCATTTTATTGAAATAAAATTTTTTGGACACAAGCCTATTTCACAAAAGGATTCTTATTGCCCCTGGGCTTAAGGCAACAAGCGCATTTTGAATATTACTCTAAATCAGCTCTAAAAATATAAGGATTTCTTCCACAGTCCCATTGCTTAAAACACCCTCAAGTACATAAGGGTTTGGAAACTTTTATTCTCTGGACCTCTCTTTGGATATGTCATCCAGATTCTCTTTGATGATTAGTGGTTATAACTCTTGGCTGGCCTATGTTGACCAATTTGGAAGGCATGCTCATGATGTTCACTTCATTTTCCTCATTTCTCGGGATTAACCTTTTGGCGCTTTCTCCCATATCTATCTTCCCATTTCTTATCGCATCTTCAACCATCTCACAGGACATTACTATATCTGAAAAGCTCAAAGTAGCGCTTCCCAACATATGATTAATGAATGGGGCTTCCAGAGTATTGATGAAAAGCATCGTAGTCTCCTTTTCCAGAAGAGGCGGTTGGACTTGTGTTGCTACCTCTCTCCATCTTTGGGCATATTGCCTGAAGCTCTCATTTTGCCTCTTTTCCATATTCTGTAGGAAAATTCTGTCGAGTGCCATGTCTGTTACATGGCTATACTACTTCATAAAAACTTGTGCTAAGTCCTTCCATGAATGGATTTTAGCACAACTTAATTGATTGTACCATTTAGCTGCTGACCCGATCAGATTATCTTGGAAGCAATGTATTAATAATTGGTCATTACTAACATACCCTGTCATCCTTCGACAAAACATTGTGATGTGAGCTTCTGGACAACTAGCCCCATTATACTTTTCAAACTCTGGAGTTTTAAATTTCGGCGGGAGTACTAGATCGGGGACCAAACTCAAATCCTTGGCGTCAATCCCACAATGGAAGTCAACACTCTCCATTGCCTTCAATTTTTCTCCAACCACCTATACCGATCCTCAAGTTGTCTTGGCAATTCCCTCTTTTCTTTTTCTATTTCATCCAGATCAGGAACTTCAAGATTGGTTAGGTTGCCCCTCGGATTGGAACCTGACCCTATCGGGTAATCCACTAGTGTCGAGGCACCGGTTTGATATTGCTGAGTTTTGATAACGGGTACACCTTGTGGATATGTCTGAGCATTTTTCGGGGTGAAACCCGGAGGGTAGAGAGGCTCATTATTGTCCTTCCCAGTATTAATCATAAAATTTTTTCCTTTTTCAAACCCCTTAGTTAGCAATTGAGACAACTGTTCAATATATTCCTTTGAGACTCTAGCACCAGATCTCTCACATCGTGCCTAATCTTCGCCAGTTGCTCTTGCATCTCTCTTTGAAGTTTTTCAAGTATTTCCAATCTTTCGTCCATATCTTTTATCTTAGCACGGGTACCGTAACGACGCCTGGTTGGTAAGTTTTTATTGGTTCCCAGATTACTGAAATGATTTCAACTAATTAGGGACCCCTTTTATGAAAATTCAATGCAAATGATGAAATGATGCAATGCAATGCAAATGCATGGGATGAATGCAAAAGAAAGAGAGGTGTTGATTTTGAATTTAATTCCATTAGAATAACTTTTCTAGAAAACAAATTCCTTTACATAAAACGGATTGCATATACGGCCTTACTTTCATTTTCTTCATGAAATCCAAATTTCGCAAGCCTCTAATAAATGCCTCCACTAGCTCTTCTTTGCTTGATCCAGGCCATGACTCATTATCCTCACGACGTTGATTAGCTCCGTTAAGAAAATTGAGATGCGATGGCTCTCGAACAATCTTTATTGGCCTAAATATTCAGGTAAAGACTTGGTTTTCTCCATGAACTGTCAACCTTTTTCCGTCAATTCAGACAACCGTATTATAATCCACTTTAATAGGAAATTCGTTTTCTTATGACAAACTGTTTTATTTAGCAATCAAATATGAATCAACACCTCCTTTCTATGATGATGTAATGCAATGCAGTTATAAATAAAACAAAAACAAAACACATTAGTACAGGTGAAATAATTATCAAATAAAATACCTATTCGAGTGACCACTAAATTTGGGCAATGTTCTACTTAAGGTGGATTCTCAAGGTTCACTATATGTAGCTCAGTTCTAGAAAAAAGGGTACCTGAACTAGAAAATTCCTCAATTCTCACCCATTATAGGCTTTTATGAATCGAGTTCAGTTCAGGGGAATACATTTTCCTATGACTGTGTGGAGATGAAAATCTCACGAAATCATAGGTACGGATGTATCCCAGAAGCAATCCACTAGCCCATACGGAGGTGAAAACCTCACGAAAGCATAGTTTCTTACTCCCACTTAATAGGTATAACCACAGCGGTCATGCAATGCAATGCCATATTATTTTACAAGACTTGAACCACAACAATCATGCAAACAAATGCAATTAAAAGAATCATGATTTTCAAAACAAATTTTCAATTCTTTGACAAAAAGACAGCAAATAATCAATTTTATGGCCTGGCTCTCTTTGTTCAGTCCCCAGTGGAGTCGCCAAGCTGTCGAAACCATTTTTTAGTTTGAAAAAAATAAACTGGAATCGACTTTTTAAAACCGAATGTGGAGTCGCCACCAACCTTTTGTTTAGGTGTGATTGGATCACCTAATAAAATATTTTAAAACAATTTTGGTCCATAAAAATTTAAAAAGGGGTTCGGGAGCCGGTTACGTATGAGAAATGGTGAGCACCCTCATTACGCCCAAGAATTGGTACCAAATTGATTCGATGCTATCCTTATATCAATGACTTTAAGGAAAAGATCTTTCAAAGCATGATTCTTTAAAAGGTGTAAATAGTTCAAGTTAACTGTCAAAATTCTCTCGTTTCAAAGATATGCAGCATCATACCCAGCACGATTGGATACGATCCTTTATACTTCAAGAATACGATCGATTTTTGATTTTCAAAAAACTCGTACACTAACATTATAAAAGGTTATCCAAATATTTAGTTCACCAAAAAAATCATACCCAACACGATTGAGCACGATTTCTCGAATTCCCAAATATTGGCTATTGCCTTATTTCAGAATTTTTGAATATTAAAGAAAATTGAGAATTTGCTTAAAATGCTTTTATTTTTCTTGAAATAACAAAGAAACTACTAATATCAACCAAAATATTGAAATTTGAATCACGATGCAACAATATAGGAAAAAAAATCAAAGTTATAAAAATGGATTACCATACGAAATATTATACAAGTAAATGAAATAACAAATTAACATAATTTAAATAATAGCGCAAAAGGCTAATAATCAATATAAAACAATAATACATGAAATAACATGAAAACTAAAGCGACACATAGTATACAAAACAATTTGGAAATAATTTGAAAACTATTGAATATATGAAAACTTGCAAAATGAATCAACGCATGATTGAGTTTGAAATGATGCACATATATAAAATAAAACTAAGAATAAGTGAATGAATATGAAAATAAATATTGTAAAAGTAGTAATTTGGAGCTAATAACATGCAAGAATATTTTAAAAACAAAACCTATATACTTTAAGGTGTTAATATACATACAATAATAAAAATCAATAAAACAATATATAATGAAGATATAATACCATAACAAAGGATAAACAATATACGTGAAAGATGAACAAACCAATATACATTAATAAAACTATATGTACATGAAAGAATCTTAACTAACAAAGAAATAATAATATATGTTTTTTTTAAGAATAAATTATGTATATAATAAATTTGAAAGGAAATACAAGTAGAAATTATATAAAATATCATGGAATTAAAATATAAATTATAAGATTAAATTAACTTTATCATAAGCTATATATGTAATATATTTTAACAACATAGTTATATAAATAGATATCTTTCTAAAAAAAACTATATATTTAAAATAACATGATCAAATATACACCAAGTATGTGAATAACAAACTAAAATTGTTTTTGTGACTTTTACAACTAGGTCCACTTACTAAATTCATTAGTTTTTGATTCCATGAAAGAAATTGAAAGTTTCTATGAATATTTTCTTGAAGTATATGATGATTTGGCATGGAATTAGAGCTTTAAATTGTTTATATGCTGATTTTATTGAAAGAATTGAATAGAAAGTTAATGTTTGGGACCTAATTGTAAAAGAGTTTGAAGTTAGAGTTTTATGTAGAAATTATGAATTTCAATAGTTATGAAATAACTTATAATGTCTATGAAAAGTATTAATTGAGAAAATTATCTTCATTGAGGGGTTAATTGAGCAAGGACTGAATTGTATGAATTGTGAAATTTGGGGCAAAATGGAAATCAACATTTAGCACTAAAACTGTTTTGGACAGTAGCAGTAGTTTAACTTTGACAAATCACCAAAAATTGTAGAAATGGAATTAGAGGATGAATAAAATATGAAATTAAATCTTATTGAGTCTAGTTTCTTATAGAAGCAATGATGTAAGCAATGGAATTGTAAATCATGAGATATGATAAATTTTGTGAGACAAGGTCAGAACGATTTCGGGTTCTCCTGTTCTAACTTTGTAAAATCATAAAAAATTGGATAAAACTAATTAGGGGCTTAAATTTATATTTTTAGAATCCTGAATGAGTCTATTTTCAAAAGAAATAAACGAGAACATCATTCGAATCCCGTACGAGGAGATAATTAATTTTTAGTGAAGAAGGGTCGGTACTGTTAGACAGCAGAACAGGGGAGACTTCAATGAATAAAATGTATTAATTGGCCCAACCAAAAATTATGAAATTTTTATGGTAAGAATATATGTGAGTCTAGTTTCAGGAAAAATTATCGGATCTTAATTTTGAGTTCCGTAGATCCATATATAAATAATTTAGTGACTACGACACGGGTAGATAGTCTGAATATTTACATTAGTAATTAGTGAAAATTATGGATAAGGTTACTTACAAGTGTGTTATTTATACCAAGGATGTGGATGGAGAGGAGAAGGAGGAAAAATATATGAATGACTCGTGTATAAATTGATCACATGTCCGATTATAATCGATAAGTGTTGGATTAGAAATGATATAATGTTTTATTTGGAATATTTATTATAAAATTATGATTATTGTTATAATACAAAAATTGAACTTGTGAGTTTATATGGCTAAATTTTAGTGATTATTTGTTAATTTTATGAATTTTCATGATGTGTTATTTCATATGTATTGATGATAAAATCGTGAATAATGTAAAAGCATGAAAATTGAATAAATGATCAAGTTGAGCATTTTAGTTCAGTGACAAGATGAATTGAAGGAAAATACCATGGTTGGACCATGGCAACAAGTGATAAGTGATAGCTTCAGCTACACTTATCTGATCAAGGACAAATGAAAGTGATAAGTGATAGCTTCGGCTACACTTATCTGATCAAGGACAAATGACAAGTGAAAAGTGGTAGCTTCTACTACCTGATCCGTGAAAAGTGGTAGCTCCGGCTACTTGATCAATGAAAAGTGGTAGCTCCAGCTACCTGATCAGTGAATAGTGGTAGCTTCGACTACAAGTGACAAGTGATTTCCGTATAAGACCATATCTGGGATATGTCATCGGTGTGATATATGCTACTGTATAAGACCATATCTGGGAAATGGCATCAGTGAGATATGTGATTCGTGTAAGACCATAGCTGGGTTATGGCATCGATATGTGATATGTGATTACGTGTAAGACCACAGCTGGGCTATGGCATCGATATGTGATATGTGATTACGTGTAAGACCATAGTTGGACTATGGCATCGATATATGAATATGTGTAAGACCATAGCTTGGTTATGGCATCATTATGTGAAGATGTGTAAGACCATAGTTGAATTATGGCATCGAGAAAACGAAGTACTCAATTCCGTAAGACGTTCACTAATTTGACAAAGTTTGGTAAGTGTTACATGGAATTATGTGATACAAGGAAGTACGAGTTGATAAGATATGAGTATAGAACTTGGTTGATAATGAATTCATTTGTGATTATATAATTGTTCATCTTGAATGTAATGTCCATATGTATTGATAATTCAAATGTTTTAATGAATAAAGTTCTGACATGGAATAAATTGAACAGGAGGAAAATAATTATGAAATTGAACTCGGAATTCATGAAAATGACGGTTATTGATATATGGAGACATGAGACATTGATATATGAATATGAAAAATGTTTGATAAATGTGTTTATTCATAATTATGGAATTATATACCTCATGTGTACTATTTGCATAAAGATGATATTTCAAATACTTTGGTTATTTAAGCTTAAATATGAAATAGTATGAAATCAAGATAAGTTGTTATGAAAATATATTTAGATTACAGAGATATGGCTGATATATGTTGTATGATTACAAAACGTGAAGTTGTGTATATATATATGAGAAATTTAATGAGAATTGAGCCCATACACGTTTCTTGTTATTTGTATGAAGTATACATTCAAGAGTTTCATATGTTTACGGTTTGATCTCGAACCACCCTGAATGTATGTTTTGGGCCCCGTAGGCCCATATAAGGGACGTTAAACATATGTATGAAAGTTTTTAATTTAGAAGAAATTTTATGGCTGATTTTTACATAATTAATCATATTAAGTTCGGTAATGCCTCGTACCCTATTCTAGACTCGGAATACGGGTAGGAGGTGTTACATTTATTGGTATCAGAGCTTCAGTTTAGCCGATTCTCGGAACGAATGAGATGTGTAATGTGTCTAGAAATACATGTTATATAAATCTGTGATAGTGTGATGTGTATGATCCGATCTAATCTTTGTTTTACATATAGACAGAAATACTTTTCAATCGAGCTATTTCATAACGTGTTAAAAGTGACACTAAGGTGTCTGAGAAAGAATGTATTTATGATGAGTCGAAACTTGAAAAGGTATAAAGAAGAGTTCATGATATGGATGTGATGAGGTACGAAATGAAATAGTCATAAATCGAGAAATATAGGAAAAGTGAAATGAAATGGAAGTTTATCTTGTGATGAGCGCATCTATGTTTATGTGGCATTCATATGATATTATGTGCCTGACTTGTTTGATTAAGTAAATGCTATGAGTAAACTTACTCAAAATTCATGGAATGTATGTTTAAGTACACTTGTTTGAAAAGGATAATTAAAAAATTCGGGTAACATAATTATGTATGTTAATTTGCTTGAAGTGAATTATGTAATTGTGAGGATATGATGTTGATGATAAATGCTAAGTCATATGCGTGTATTTATGAGAGTCTAGTTAGAGGCTTTACGACCTCACCCCCTTATCAATGTGGTATTTTATAACGAAAATTCACGAGAATTTTGTTGAATAGTTCACAAGTGTGAAACTAAAGAGTACAGTAGTGGAATAATTAATAATGCAGACGGAGTTAAAAATAGTTTGACAAGTGAATACAGTTTTGAAAAAGATATCAAATTATTTTAAAGATTATTCAGATTACGTAATGTCACGGTTAAAGAAAAAGTTAACCTCGGCTAATCGACTTATTCAGATATGATGTCTAAAATATGTGTTTGCTGAAGTTTTTTCCTAAATTGGTTTTCGTTAGTGAATGGAATGATGCAAGGTTCATGATGATAGAATTAGTTAGAGAAATGATAATTGAGTAGTAAAGATGTCTGTGTGTGTGACAGTTATAGTTGAAACGAATATGATGATCTTTTCTGGGTATTATATATATATATTCTTTTATCCTCAGGTATATGTGTGTGGTTGTTCAGTTTTTGATGGAGTTCTTATGTTGTGAGAATGCTAGCTAACTATGATGTTAGACAAAAGCCCTGTTGGTCTGGTCGGTTTATGATCAGTATTTCTTCGTCTCTTTGGAATTTTATTCTAATATGTTGGAATGAAGTCGATGGTAAAAAAAAATTATATGAGACTAATATTATGTTTCTATTGATTATGACTTTATTTTATTTTATACATGCGGGAAATATATTATCTTTGTTATGATGAAAGTCCAGAATCAGTAAGCAGTGTTTTTCTTCTAGCTATCTCTGAGGAATTATCAATATCTTTATTATTTTCTTGTGTGTTGATGTACTAGTGATTGCAAGATCGTTACATAATATTTTTGAATTCAAGTTTAAATGTCTATTTGTTAACAAGTAAGCCGAACATCAAGAGCATTCAGGATTATTGTAGTCAGTGATAATACTAGTGTGATATGAGATAGAATGGCTATAGATTTCGAATTGGGATTGTCATTAACATCAGAAAGAAAAATGTTATTTAGTTTATGGTTAATCATTTGACAAAGAAAGATCTGTATGATCATTTCAGTAGGTACAGAATTTTTATTTGATAGATCAACTAAGTATATGTGTTCCTAAGAGGGTAATTTAAAATTTTGGCAATAAGTTCCAACATTTATTCTAGAGTTTAAAGGTGACTGGAAAATAAATAAATAAATAAATATTCGAGGTTAAACCGAATTGTAATTCTGAGAAGTTAGTAAAAGTGTTTCATGAGTGTTGAAAGCAACTTCTTCTGATACGATTTTCGGGGACGAAAATCTCTAAAGGGGGGAGAGTTGTAACAGCCTAATTTTCAGTGGTGTCGGAACAGTGATTCGAGATCACTAAATCTAACAAATGAGTAGAAAATATTATTAATTTAGTGAGTATAATTTAAATGTGAAGTTAGGAAAAATTTTGAAGTAGTGAATAGTGTACTAAAAATAAATATTAAAATAATTAGAATCGAAAACGAGGTATCGAGACCTCAGGAATTTTAAATCGAGCCTTAAATATTTTTATAAATAATTATGGAGTGTTAATAAGTCAGTATTAAAGTTTCGTCAAGAAATTTTAAAGTTCTGATAGTTAATTGAACAAAAAGGACTAGATTGTATTAAATGCAAAATTTTGGAAAATGATTAAATAGCTTAAATGATAAAAGAAAGAGGTTTAAAAGGGAAATAGACCCAAGGTCTCTTTGGGCTGGACGGCGATGGCATGAAATAAGCAAGAAAATAAGGAGAAATTAAGGGCAGAATTGGAAAATTGCAAAATTTACTTAATAAAGCTAGGACTAAAGTGGAATTATCTAGATTTCTCTTTATTTTTCTGCATTCTCATCAGCAAAAATACCATGGAAGAGTTTCCTTAAGCTTGTTTTTCATATTTTTAGTTCAAGTAAGTTCAATTCTTGATTATTTCTTGAATTTTTTGTATTTTTGTGACTTTTACAACTAGGTCCACTTGTTAAATTCATTAGTTTTTGATTCTATGAAAGAAATTGAAAGTTTCTCTGAATATTTTCTGGAAGTATATTATGATTTGGCACGGAATTAGAGCTTTAAATTGTTTATATGCTGATTTTATTGAAAGAATTGAATAGAAAGTTAATGTTTAGGACCTAATTGTAAAAGAGTTTCAATTTAGAGTTTTATGTAGAAATTATGAATTTCAATAGTTATGAAATAACTTATAATGTCTAGGAAAAGTATTAATTGAGAAAATTATCTTAATTGAGGGGTTAATTGAGCAAGGACTGAATTGTATGAATTGTGAAATTTGGGGCAAAATGGAAATCAACATTTTGCACTAAAACTGTTTTGGACAGTAGCAGTAGTCTAACTTTGAAAGATCACCTAAAATTGTATAAATGGAATTAAAGGATGAATAAAATATGAAATTAAAACATATTGAGTCTAGTTTCTTATAGAAGAAATTATGTAAGCAATGGAATTGTAAATCATGAGATATGATAAATTTTGTGAGACAAGGTCAGAACGATTTCGGGTTCTCCTGTTCTAACTTTGTAAAATCATAAAAAATTGGATAAAAATAATTATGGGCTTAAATTTATATTTTTAGAATTCTGAATAAGTCTATTTTCAAGAGAAACAAATGGGAACATCATTTGAATCCTGTACGAGGAGATAACTAATTTTTAGTGAAGAAGGGTCGGTACTGTCACACAGCAGAACAGGGGAGACTTCAATGAATAAAATGTATTAATTGGCCCAACCAAAAATTATGAAAAATTAATGGTAAGAAGATACGTGAGTCTAATTTCAGGGAAAACTATCGGATTTTAATTTTGAGTTCCATAGCTCCAGATATAAATAATTTAGTGACTGCGATACGGGTAGATAGTCTGAATATTCACATTAGTAATTAGTGAAACTTATGGATAATGCTACTTACAAGTGTGTTATTTATACCAAGGATGTGGATGGAGAGGAGGAGGAGGAAAAATATATGAATGACTCGTGTATAAATTGATCACATGCCCGATTATAATCGATAAGTGTTGGATTAGAAATGATATAATGTTTTATTTGGAATATTTATTATAAAATTATGATTATTGTTATAATACAAAAATTGAACTTGTGAGTTTATATGGCTAAATTTTAGTGATTATTTGTTAATTTTATGAATTTTCATGATGTGTTATTTCATATGTATTGATGATAAAATCGTGAATAATGTAAAAGCATGAAAATTGAATAAATGATCAAGTTGAGCATTTCAGTTTAGTGACAAGATGAATTGAAGGAAAATACCATGGTTGGACCATGGCAACAAGTGATAAGTGATAGCTTCGGCTACACTTATCTGATCAAGGACAAATGACAAGAGAAAAGTGGTAGCTTCTGCTACCTGATCAGTGAAAAGTGGTAGCTCCGGCTACCTGATCAATGAAAAGTGGTAGCTCCGGCTACCTGATCAGTGAATAGTGGTAGCTTCGGCTACAAGTGACAAGTGATTTCCGTATAAGACCATATCTGGGATATGGCATCGGTGTGATATATGCTACTGTATAAGACCATATCTGGGATATGGCATCAGTGAGATATGTGATTCGTGTAAGACCATAGCTGGGTTATGGCATCAATATGTGATATGTGATTACGTGTAAGACCATAGCTGGGCTATGGCATCGATATGTGATATGTGATTACGTGTAAGACTATAGCTGGGCTATGGCATCGATATATGAATATGTGTAAGACCATAGCTGGGCTATGGCATCATTATGTGAAGATGTGTAAGACCATAGTTGAACTATGGCACCGAGAAAATGAAGTACTCAATTCCGTAAGACGTTCACTAATTTGACAAAGTTTGGTAAGTGTTACATGAAATTATGTGATACAAGGAAGTACGAGTTGATAAGATATGAATATAGAACTTGGTTGATAAATGAATTCATTTGTGATTGATAATTCAAATGTTTTAATGAATAAAGTTCCGACATGGAATAAATTGTACACGAGGAAAATAATTATGAAATTGAACTCGGAATTCATGAAAATGACGGTTATTGATATATGGAGACATGAGACATTGATATATGAATATGGAAAATGTTTGATAAATGTGTTTATTCATAATTATGGAATTATATACCTCATGTGTACTATTTGCATAAAGATGATATTTCAAATACTTTGGTTATTTAAGCTTAAATATGAAATAGTATGAAATCAAGATAAGTTGTTATGAAAATATATTTAGATTACAGAGATATGGCTGATATATGTTGTATGATTACAAAACGTGAAATTGTGTATATATATATATGAGAAATTTAATGAGAATTGAGCCCATACACGTTTCTTGTTATTTATATGAAGTATACGACTGACAAGGGTGATGAAGTTATAAACAGAGAGTTATACGGGTTGAAAACACGAGCGTGTGACTCTCCAAAGTGTGAAAATTTTCTAAGTGTTGCAAAAGTTTTATATGTTTACGGTTTGATCCCGAACCACCCTGAATGTATGTTTTGGGCCCCGTAGGCCCATATAAGGGACGTTAAACATATGTATGAAAGTTTTTAATTTAGAAGAAATTTTATGGCTGATTTTTACATAATTAATCATATTAAGTTCGGTAATGCCTCGTACCCTATTCTAGGCTCAGAATACGAGTAGGGGGTGTTACAACCACCGTGTCGGCCACCGTGCCTCCGCCATGGACGGTGGTCGGAATCATGTTAAAGTGGGTTTTTTAACCCCTTTTTGTGTTCAATTTCGACGGTGGAGAAGGGACTCTCCGGCGTTGCGACAGCGGAGAATCCAGTAAGTCTCCCTATCTTCCCCTTTTTATTTATTTATTTTAAAATAGATTTGAAACCAAAAAATAAGAAAAAGATCGAAAAGAAAAAAAAGTAAAGAGAAGAGAATCCAAAATCAACCTCTTTTTTTTTTTTTGCTTTTGATTTCTCCAATATCCGTGTAATACAAATCCCTTTTTTGTATTCGAAACCCCCCCCCCTTTTACATTCATTCGGTGATGGCTTTTATAGCCAAACAAAAAAATTATTTCTTTTTCTTTTGTTTTCTCCTTTTAACTACTGTTTTGGTTGTCCTTGTTGTTGCGTGTTTTGATTTTCTTTGCAGGACTGTGGTGGAGCTGTTGTCAGACGATATGTGGGTGACAACAGAAGGTGCAGAATAGGTGGCTAACGTGGGGAGCGGCACCTGGTAGACTAGGGTTTTTGTTTTGCTTTAGTTTTTGGGCTAGGTGGGCTAGGGTTTTTTTTTGTTTGGGCTGTTGGGGTTGCGTTGTTTTTTAGGTTAGGGTTTGATTTTGTCTTGAATTGTTTAAGGTTTGGGCTGTTTTTATTAAGGCCCGGTTAAATTTGGGCCTCTACGTATAATATAATTATTTGTTTAAGAAATAAACTTTAAAATTGATATTAATTGAAATTGTGATGTTGAATATTTGAGCTAACTCATAAATATTTGTACAATCATGATCCTATATATATTAGAAACTGACTGAGTCAAGTTGACTTAGGAGTCAACTGAAATTGTTTATGTATTAAGTCCTCCAGCGTGGGTGACTAACCAAAATCCTTGTTAAAAAGAAAGCCATCTTTTCTTATTATTATGGACCATATTCTTTATTTATATTACATTTAGTCATTTTTTAGTCTAAAATATGGCATTTAAAGTCAGGTTCACATTTAACAACTCCATCACCTATATTATTTACATACATCTTTTTAGTTTAAATTAGTTGGCCAATAAATTATTAACTTACAACTCAATGTCTTTGTTAAATCAGAAACCCCATTAAAATGATTTAGCTAGGAATTATTTTTTTATTTTCTATTTTTCTTGTTTGCAAAAATATTCGCATTGTATTTAATGTTGGACTTTTTCATCTCAATACTTTGTTATTTTACTGGAAAAAAAAGTATTTGTCATATATACCTTGAGCTAAAGATGATGTGATATATACCTTAATGTATTTTAAAATATAATTTATAAAATATGAAAATTTAAATTTAAATAAAATTATACAAAAAAATGAATCCTTAGTTTTGATTTAGAAATTTTATATGTAAGAATATGTTTTTACATAATAATGACTAATAGTTAATCTTGTATCCCTTTAAAAGAGGAGTATTTATAAAAGAGAAAACAGTTTGGAGTGCTTAGATCTAAACTACTCTATCATTGGTTGTATTCCATTGTAGAGTTAGGAAACTTGAAAAATTAAAAGAATTAATGAGATTAAATCTAATGTGATGACAATCCTTGATAATATGGAACACGTAGTTATTAGTCTTTTAAATAAAAATTATATTGACAAAACAAATATACTTAATTGATGCTTCTATCTTTATCATTTCTAATATAAATTCGATTAATATTCTTTGATACAGGGGCGAAGCCAGAAAATTTTTTTAGGGGGTCCGGATGAAATTTTAATTTTTTATAGTTTATATCTTTATAATTTGTAAAGGATTAAATCGAATTTTTATAATTTTAAGGGGGGTTAAAGTACAATTTTACTTTTACTAATTTAAAATTTTTAAAATTTTTTAAAGGCTTAAAATACAATTTTACATTTTAGGTGGGCCGGGGCCCATGCCAGTCCCCTGGCTTCACCCCTTTTTTGATAGGTGTTATTTTCCTATCATATAAATTATTAACAAATCAAAATTTATAAAAATATATAAATAAAAATAAATATGAATGAGTATGACAGTCAAAGGAAAAGAGTTAAGTCAAAGAAGTAAAAGTTGATAGTCGACAGGGTCGCCCTTTCCATAGCAAAATCAACAGTTCCTCGAACTTTTAAAGAAATGCCCAATCGAGACTAAGCAAGATCTTTGTCTACAAGACGCCACTTATAAATACCCCAACAAAGCGTTTGCTGCCATGTCCCATACAAAACACGTAACCACTTTTGTTCCTCGTTTAACTTCTTATTCTTCTTCTTCTTCCAAACATCTTTTTGTCTTTTTCTTTCAAAAGGTAATAGATAATCGCCACCATGAAGGTATGCAAACGAACCATATGGATTAATGTCTGGTAATAAAAAAGTTTCCAATTTTATTGAAAATTTTCTTCTTCTTTTTTCAGCAAAAGATGGTAGTGAAGGTTTCCATGAATGGCGACAAATCCCGCTTCAAGGCATTGAAAATTGCAGTTGATCTCTCAGGTAATAAAACGAATTCCAACCATTTTTTTTCAAGTTACACTTTACTAGTTTATCAACTTTGATTTAATTTGGGGAATTTATGCTAATTGTTGGGGTTTTCTTTTTGGAAAAGGGTGGAGTCGGCTTCGTTGAAAGGCGATGACAAGAGCCAAATAGAGGTAACAGGGAATGGTGTGGATGCAGTTAAGCTAGCAAGTCTGTTAAGAAAGAGCATGGGGTTCGCCGAGCTAATGAGCGTCAGTGCCGACGGTGGTGAAAAGAAGGAAGAGAAGAAAGACGATCCGAAGCCAGAGCCACCGTTCTGCTATGTATCGCTGCCGTTTAATCCATCGTACCATTATTATCAAGCGGTGCCTTCGTACGAATATGTCGACAACTATGGCCCCTTCCCCTCTTGCTCCATCTTGTAATCACAGACGCAGAATTTTACACTTCACAACCGACAACACTTTCATATGCAATTCTTTTTTTTTTGTTTGGTTTTCATTTTTTTAAAATATATATATTTGAAGAAACCTTGTGTTATAGCAAAAACTTTGTCAATATTATATCAAATTTCCTCTCTGGATTATGTGACGAATAAATAGTTAGTATGTTTTTTTTTAATTATTAGAAAAGGATAAAGCCTTAACAACAATATTATTGGCACAACTTAAATTCAGTCACACTTGAAACGGTGAACACCCTAACCATTAAGAATTCTGATATGTTTTTACATTAATAACCTAACCTATTGTAATGAACAAACTTTTTTTTACATTATTACATTAATACCTAACGAAACAACATGCACATAAATTGCTCTTGATTTAAAGCATAATTAACTTGGCAATTGACATGTTACAATTTCTCCTGCAGTGAAGATCTCATCAACATAAAAAAGAAACCCAAATCAAGAGCTATGGTGTCATTCAAACACAATCTATACAAGCAACAAAAAGCTGCTACCTTCTAAGGAAATTCAGAAACTGGAAACTATAATGGACTATGAAAGTGGTATTTTGAAGTTTATAAACAGACCAAAAAGAGGTTATTGAGATCAGGTTTTATGGAACACGAAACTATTGTGGAGATTAAAATGGTAGAGAGAAAATAGAAAGTGCGGTGCGAGGTTGGCTGCCAGAATCTTGAACCCATCTAATAGTCAACATCGGAGATTAAAGCGTTGGAGCTTTAAAAGTCAAGTTGGTAATTTTGTGACTTTTGTTGGGTTTACTGAGAAAATAAAATGGAGATTTGGGGAACAAAGGATTAAGGGGTTCTCTATAATATGTAATATCAGCTTAAAAGGTATTATATATGTATATATTAATATATATACACACCCTACAAACTGCGTACATCTTAAGCTAAATAGGATCGTATCATAGTATCAATGTGGTGTAATTATATGTTGTGAAAAATAAAACGTTGATAATGACAATATATCTTAAAAAAAAGAAAGAAAAATAAAGAATACATAAATTTTTACGTGGAAACCCTTTCGGGAAAAACACCACGGGTAGAGGAGAAGATAATTCATTATGTCGAATTCGAATTATTACAATAAGAGTAGACTATGTCTATTTATAGGTGTGTAAAACCATATTCTAATCAAAATAAAATAGAAGTAATGCAGTAAGGTTAAAACACCTTACTCAAATCAACATTAAACAGAGGAAGTATACTTCTATTCGAACTTCTCTTGCACACTTGTATTTTACCACTTGTATTTTATTTTATCATGAATTTAGGTCACATCTTTAACAATCTCCACCTTGACACGAATTATTCAACAAACAAGTTCATCGTGAACTCTTAAGGAACAAGTTCTCCACCTCTTCCATAAAACCCCTTAAGGTTTTAATTTCAACAATGAACACCAACCAAGTCTAAGTAATGCTCAAACTTGATTATGGGAAGTGACTTAGACATCATATCTGCAGGATTTTCATGAGTACTAATTTTTTTCACAACAATATCACCACAAGCCATAATATCATGAACAAAATGATACCGAACATCAATTTGCTTTGTTCTCTCATGATACATTTGATATTTTGTAAGGAAGATGACATTTTAAATGTCACAAAATATTGTACTGATTTGAAGGTCTTCATTGAGTTCACTAAATAGTCCCTTCACCCAAATGGCTTCTTTACAAGCCTCAGTAATCGGCACGTACTCAACTTCAGTGGTAGACAAAGTGATTGTAGTTTGCAAAGTGGCTTTCGAACTGATTGCACAACCTCCAATTGTAAAGACATAACCTGTGAGAGATCTTCTTCTATTAAGGTCTCTAGCAAAATCAGCACCAACATACCCAATGACTCCTTCTCTAGTTCTTCCAAAATGTAAGCAAACATCAGTAGTACCTTGTAAGCATCCTAAAATCCACTGAACTATTTTCCAGTGTTCTTTATCGGGATTCACCATGTATCTGCTAACTAAACTGACTGCATATGATAAATCTAGACATGAACAAACCATAGCATACATGAGAGATCCCACTGCACTAAATATGGAACATATGACATGTACTCAATCTCATTATCTGATTGTGGAGATAAAGCCGATGAAATTCTGAAATGGGCTGCTAAAAGAGTACTAATAGGCTTAGTACTCTGCATATTGAACCTGCAAAGAACTTTCTCAATGTACCCCTTCTGACTTAGGTACAATTTACTTGATTTTCTATCTCTGAGAATCTCTATACCAAGTACCTTCTTTGTTGGTCCCAAATCTTTTATCTCAAATTCTTTACTATGTTGGGCTTTGACCTGTCTTATATTTCCTTTATCTTTGCTGCTATCAACATGTCATAAACATAGAGGAGTAGATACACAAAAGAACCATCATTGTTTTTCTTAAAGTAAACACAACTATCAAGGCTACGTCTTTTGAAATCATGAGAAGTCATAAAGGAATCAAAACTTTTATACCACTGTCTTGGTCACTGTTTCAAACCGTGATGGGACTTTTTCAGCAAGTAAACATGTCCTCTTTTTCTGAGATTGTAAAACCCTCTAGTTGTTGCATGTAAATATCCTCCTCAAATTCTCCGTGCAAAAATGTAGTTTTTACATTTAACTGCTCAAGCTTCAAATCATGCATGGCCACAATACTAAGCAAAGCCAGAATTGAACTATGCTTCACAATTGGGGAGAACATATCCAGGGGCGAAGCTAGAACAATATTTTAGGGTGGCCAAATGAAATTTTAATTTTTTATATTCTATATCTTTATAATTTTTAAAGGATTAAATCAAATTTTATAATTTTTGGAGGCTTAATTTTCCATTTCAGGAGGATCGGGGCCCATGCCAATCCCCCTTAGGTCCGCCTATAATAGCCTAAATTTTCAGTGGTGTCGGAACAGTGATTCGAGATCACTAAATCCGATAAATGAGTAGAAAATATTAATAATTTAGTGAATATAAGTTAAGTGTAAAGTTAGGAAAATTTTTGAAATAGCGAATAGTGTACTAGAAATAAAAATTTTAAAAATTAGAATCGGAAATGAGATATCGAGAGTTTGAAAATTTAAAAAAGAGCCATAAATATTTTCATAAATATTTATGGAGTGTTAATAAGTTAGTATTAAAGTTTCGTTAAGAAATTTTAAAGTTTCGATAGTTAATTGAATAAAAAGGATTAAATTGTAACAAATGTAAAATTATAGGAAATGATTAAATAGCTTAAATGATAAAAGAAAGAGGGTTTAAAAGGAAAATAGACCCAAGGTCTATTCGGGCTGGACGGCAAGGTGCATGAAATCAGCAGGAAAATTGATGAATTAACGGCAAAATTGGAATATTGCAAAATTTACTTAATAAACTAGGACTAAAGTGGAATTATCTAGAATTCTCATTATTTTTCTGCATTCTCATCAGCAAAAACACCATAGAAGGGTTTTCTTAAGCTGTTTTTTCATATTTTTACTGCAAGTAAGTTCAATTCTTGATTATTTCTTGAAATTTTTGTGTTTTTATGACTTTTACAACTAGGTCCACTTGTTGAATTCATTAGTTTTTGATTCTATGAAAGAAATTGGAAGTTTTTATGAATATGTGTTGGAAGTATATAATGATTTAGCATGGAATTAGAGTTTTAAATTGTTTATATGCTGATTTTATTGAAAGAATTGAATAGAAAGTGAATGTTTGGGACCTAATGTTGAAAGAGTTTGAAGTTAGGGTTTTATGTAGAAATTATGAATTTAAATAATTGTGAAATAACTTATAATGTCTAGGTAAAGCATTAATTGGGAAAAATTAGCTTCATTGAGGGATTAATTGAGCAAGGACTGAATTGTATGAACTGTGAAATTTGGGGCAAAAATCGAAATCAACATTTGCACTAAAACAGTTTTGGACAGCAGCAGTAGTCTAACTTTTAAAAATCACCATAAATTGTAGAAATCGAATTAGAAGATGAACAAAACATTAAATTAAATCTTATTGAGTCTAGTTTCTCATAGAAGAAACGGTGTAAGCAAGGGAATTGTAGATCATGAGATATAATAGATTTTGTGAGACAATGTCAGAATGATTTCGGGTTCCCCTGTCCTAACTTTGGAAAATCATAAAAAATTGGATAAAAATAATTAGGGGCTTAAATTTATATTTTTAAAATCCTTAATGAGTCTATTTTCAATAGAAACAAACATGGACATCATTTGAATTCTATACGAAGAGATAATTAATTTTTAGTGAAGAAGGGTCGGAATTGTCAGATAGCAGAACAGGGGTGACTTTAAAGAATAAACTGTACTTATTTGCTAAACCAAAAATTCTAAAAATTTTATGATAAGAATATATGTAAGTCTAGTTTTAGGGAAAATTAGCAGATCCTAATTTGGAGTTCTGTAGCTAAAGATAAAAATAATTTAGTGACTATGGTACTGATGGACAGCATTGGAATATACATAAGTAAATAATGAAATTATAGATAATATAACTTATAAGCGGGTTGAAGATGAAGTCAATACTAATAAGTGAATGATTTTACAATGATAGATCGAGAACCCGAAGCAAGTCGAGGAAAAGAAAAAGTAGCTGATTAGTCCCTGAACTTTCACAAATTTTGCAAATCGACCCAGGTAAGTTCATATGGTTGAAGTTTAATGATTATATGTTAATTTTATGAATTATATAATGTAATATGTATGATGAAATATATTTATTGATAAATAGAGAATAAAATAACAAAACGAAAATTGAATAAATGATTAAATTGAGCGGAATGTCAGATTTGAGTACTTCTGATCAGTGACAAGTGATAAGTGGTAGCCTCAGCTACACTTATCTGATCAGTGATAAGTGACAAGCGACAAGCGACAAGCGACAAGTGATAAGTGGTAGCTTTAGCTACACTTATCTGATCAGTGACAAGTGATAAGTGGTAGTTTTAGCTACACTTATCTGATCAGTGACAAGTGATAAATGTGATCAGTGTAAGACCGTGGCAGGACTATGACTTCAAAAGGTGATAACTGATCATACACAATACCATAGTTATACTATGGCAAAGTGAAAGTGAAGTACTCAATTTTCCGTAACCATTCCCCAATTTGGTTAAAGAATGATATGTGACAAATGGGCCCAAAAGAATTAAAGGAAATGGATAAGTAGTAGTAAGTTTATACAAGGGAACTCACCAATGGCTGTGGTTGACAGGTGAACTTAATAATTGTGTATATTGTATAAGTGTATAAATATTTGGTAAGATTTATGTTTTATGCCTATGAACTTACTAAGCTTCTATAAGCTTACATGAGTGTAATCAATGTCTCTTTTAGATTGACGTGGAAGTATACGGAGGATCGGATCAACACAGAGGATCACACTATCCAAATTATCTCCGGTAGCTTTTGTAAATTTCTTTTTGATTTATATGGCATGTATAAGGTTTGATGATTATATAAATACTAGGACTTGTTTAAGACATATACATTAAAGTAAAGAATGATGAATATGTTAAATAGTATAATTATAATAGTAGCATAATTTGGTATCAAATTGATTGAAATGAATTGGTTGGTTGGATTGGTCTCGGTTTTAAAATTTGCAGGGAAGGTTAGATATTTATAAAGGGGTTATATTGAGCAAAAAAAAACTTTGGGATTTTGCGAAAAATTCCCTATGGTTTCGATTTAATTCTGGTTTGGTCTCAAAGTATGTTTTGGGCTTTGGAGGCCCATCTAAAGGACGCCATGACATGTTTTAGTAAATGAATAGTATTTAACTCACATTAATGGAAAATTAATTCGGTAAACTCCGGTAATGCCTCCTACCCTATTCCGGCGACGAATACGGGTAAGGGGTGTTACACCGCCTCTCAACACATCTGTGAAGTCCACTCCTGGAATTTGACGATAACTGTTTGCAACAAGCCTTGCTTTATATCTGGGTTCTTCAACTCCTAAAGTCCCTTCTTTTTTTTTAAACACTCATTTACAACAAACAACCTTTTTGCCTTTAGGAAGTTTCACAAGATCCCATGTTCTGTTTTTGTGAGTGATTCCATCTCCTCTTGCATAGCAAACATCCACTTTTCTAAGTCTTCACAGTTAACCGCCTCAGAATAAGTAGAAGACTCTTGGTTTGCATTTATATCTTTAGCTATATTTAAAGCATAGGCAACTAGATTAGTCTCGGTATGCCTCTTCAGAGGTTTAACCTCTCTTTTAGTTCTGTTTTTAGTGATAGAGTATTATGGTGTAGAAGTAACTTTATTATGAATTTTGTACTGGCTTGAGGAGTTGACTCTGTTGTGGATTCTGGATTAATCTGATGCTCTACCTGATTTTTTTGTTATTTATTGGAAGAGTATTTAAGAGATAAGTTAGGTAGCATAGCAGTTTCATAAAAAACAACAGCTCTACTAATCACAACTTTTCTATTTTCAAGATACCTTAACTTATACCCTTTTACACCAACTTTATAACCAAGGAAAACACATTTAATGGATCTCAGTTCTAATTTTCCATTATCAACATGAGCATACGCAAAACACCCAAAGATTTTTAAATCAAAATAATCAGCAGGATTACCAAACAATGCCTCTTGTGGAGACTTTTTCTCAATGGCAACAGATAGAAATCGATTGATAAAAAACATGTAGTAGAGGCTGCTTCGGCCCAAAATGACTTTGGTAAGTTGGCATTCGACAACATACATCGAACCTTCTCCATGATCGTTCTGTTCATTCATTCTGCAACACCGTTTTGCTGTGGAGTATGACGACTGTCAAGTGTCTCATGATCCCTTCTGACTTGCACAATTCATTAAACTTATCAGAACAGAACTCTAAGCCATTATCTATGTGAAGGTGTTTTATTTGTTTTATTTTCTGTTTTTCAATCATAGTTTTTTAAGACTTGAATACGAAAAACACATCGCTTTTCTGCTTCAAGAAGAATGCCCAAACTTTTTTAGAAAAATCATCAATAAAAGTTAGGATATAATTAGCTCCACCTCTCGAAGGCACTCTGGATGGCCCCCATAGATCAAAATGAATATACTCTAATGTTCCTTTTGTGTTATGGATGCCTATGGTGAATCAAACTCTCTTTTGCTTCTCAAAAACACAGTGCTCACATAAATTCAGTTGCAAATTCTTTTTCCATCAATAAGTTCTTTTTTGTTCAATTCTGCCATGTTATTCTCACTCATATGCCCTAGGCACATATGCCAAAGTCTAGTAATGTTATCATCTGATAAGAAACAGGAAGCGATAATTGCATCATTAGTAACTATAGAACTCTGCAAAATATATAACTTGATAATTTTTCTATGCCCTTTAATCACAACGAGGGAACCTTTGGGAATTTTCAAAACCTCACTTTCAACTGTGCATTTGTATCCTTTTGAATAAAAAATACTCAACGAAATCAAATTTCTTTTCAATTTTGGAACATGTCGTACGTCACTAATGTAACACTCCTAACCTGTGCTCGTCGTCGGAACATGGTTTCGAAGCATTACCAAAAGATTCTGAACATTTTTCCATTAATCTACGTAAGTTACTATTCATTTACCGAGATCATCCATAACGTCCCTTAATGGGGCCCTCGAAGCCCAATACAAGCATTAGAATTGAATCGGGACTTAATTGGGACCTTTAATAATTTTTTGCGAAATTATAAAATTTTTCCAAGGTGCAGGGCTCACACGCCCGTGTGGTCTAAGGGACACGCCCGTGTTGGAGGCCGTGTTTGACCCCGTATAACTCTCTGATTTGCACACACAGCCGTGCCACACACTCGTGTGCTAGGCCGTATGGTTAATTAATTCAATTTGAAATTAGGTACAGGTTTCACACGACCAGGTCACACACCTGTGTTCTAGTTGTGTGGCACACACAGCTGAGATACACGCCCGTGTCTCTGCCCGTGTACTCAATTCTGAGCATTCTGTTTCTCAAAATTAGGATGCAGAGGACACACGGCCTAACCACATGCCCATGTTACCAGCACACGGTCTAGACACACGCCCGTGTGTCTGTCCGTGTAGATAAAATAGAGCCATTCCTAGCTTCATTTCTCACCCAAAATTTCACCCAATACCTGCACTTGAAACACACAACCAATACCAACCATTTCAAGCATTCAAATAGGCAATTTATAGCATTCACAAGGCATATCACTACAAGCATACATGATCGCAACCTTACCTTAGTAATCATATCATAATAATCTATTTAGTCATTCCAAAATGAACCATTACTAGCCATTCCAATGGCTAGGTTACTAAACATCATTTTCAAGCCACTATTGGCCAAGTTGTCCTATACATGCCATTATACCAAAATAGTTTTCGCTAATTATACCCAAAATGACTAGTCGATAGTGTGATGATGCTTTAGTGATCTCCAACCCTCACGAGCTCCCAAGCACTATAAAACAGGGGAAAATAAAATGGAGTAAGCATTACATGCTTAGTAAGTTCGTAGAACGAAAACTAAACTTACCAATCTTGCTTATTAAATCTAGGCATACAATGTTATGTTTCCATCCATTTGGCTAAATTGCCTAATCACATACATTCAACCAAATATGTTAGTCACCAAAATCTTCATATCAATCAAGTAACATAGATGAGCTTATCAAGCAATATTCTTTCAAGTCATTATCATAACGTCTTAAGATTTTCATGTCATGTCAAAAGTTTCATGTCCGTTGAATCATTGAATTCCAATGGATGCTTAAGTAGTACACTCGAAGTGTACGATTCAATAATTCGTCATTTCCTTATTCAAGGGTACCCCTTAGGGCACTTAACCAAGAAACACTCTCTCAAGCCATATATCGTATAACAGGATTGCCAGTCCAGGTTAAATCCTTTATATAACGTATGCTTAGAGGAGCTCGATTAGGATTACCAGTCCAAGCTAAACCATATTCATAACGTATGCTCGAGAGGTATTATATTGAGATTACCCATCCGGGCTAATTCCTTTTTAAAACAAGGTCAATGAGATTACTCGTCCTAGCTAAACCCCGTTCGCAACAAATACAGGACTTTATTAGTTTCGGGAAAGCGCATATAATCATCAGAATTCAACATTTAATCGGGACTTAACCCTTTTATCACCATTTCAAGCATGTATCAAATTTTCTATCACAATATACAAGTAAAACACATCAATGTAAATCACATTGCACATAAACAAAACATTCAATTAACATAATTACATGCTTGATTAAGTTACACGAACTTACCTCGACACTTGTTTGCATAAAAAGTCTACTAATCCGGAACCTTTTCTTTTTCTCGATCTAACCTCGAATTAGTGTTGTTCGGATCTATATAAATGAATTTAACTATCAATTTCACACATTTCATATTTAAATGGACTCAATTTACGTCCTAGGAAAAATTACCATTTTGCCCCTAACTTTTTCATAAATTTTGATTTTGTCCCTAGGCCCGAAAAATGAAACTTGTGCAAATTATTCCATATTCCAAGCCTAACCAAAGCCCATTACAAAATTTTCATCACATGTATTCATAAAATTTTAGAAGTTTTCATCAAATTTTACAAATTTTCATTTTAGTCCCTAAATCACGTTTTCATCAAAATTTGCTTTGTAAAAGTTGTTTATCTATGAAAAAACTTTCATTTTCTACCATAAATTTGCATATTCATCCATGACCCAAGTTTCATACCTTGATAACTTTTCAAATTAATCCCCTAAATAGAGAGATTAGACTATCCCGGTTTCAAAAATATAAAAATTATTAAAAACGGGACTTGATTTCATTGTTTTCCTCTCTCCTAGGGTTTCCATGGAAATTTTGGGGAAGATGATATGAAATTAGATGATTATTTATTTTTATTTAATTACCATATTTTAATTTTAGTGATTTCCAATTTAGTCTTTTGCCTTTTCTAATTTTTCCATGGATGAGTCATCAAGAAAAATTTACATACTTTTTGTAATGGTCTAATTACCATATAAGGACCTCTATATTTGAATTCTATAACTATTTAATCCTTATAGCTACTAGAATTTAACTTTCACATTTTATGCGATTTAGTCCTTCTCGTAATTAAGCACTTAATCGATAAAATTTTCATATCAAAATTTTCATACAACATATCTACCATATGATGGACCGTATAATGAAATAAAAATAAATCATATTTTTGGGTCCGATTTGTGGTCCCGAAACCACTGTTCCGATTTCATTGAAAAATGAGCTGTTACAATTAAGTGTTCTGACAACTCCGTCAAACATCTTAACTTTAATCGTTCCAACACCTGCAATTTTACACGAATTATTATTTCCCATGAAAACAATACATTCTAATATTGTTTCTTCAGTTGTAAACAAATCTTGATTGGGACTCGTGTGGAAGGTGCAGCTTGAATTAAGGATCCACTCTTTGCTCACTTTAGAATTATTGACAGAAGCGACTAGAAGTTCACCGTCGCTATAGTCTTCTACAACATCAGCTTCATCAGATTTTTCTAGTTGTTTGCTCTTTTGATTCACAGCCTCCCTTTTGATCTTGTTTTGCAGCTTAAAACACTCAGATTTAATGTGTCACTTCTTCTTATAGAAGTTACAAGTTTTACCTCGGTTTGAAGACTTCGATATTCCCTTAGATTTACCGTGAAGATTTCGTTCTTGTGTCATTCCACGATCACCATCAACATTCTGATCTTGTCTCCCACAAATAATGAGACCCTCTCCCTGAGAGTCAAGTTTAACCACAAGATGCTTCATCTTAACATACGAGATCAAAGAATCATAAACCTCATCAACTATGAGAGACTAGCGACTATAACGACTATACAAAATCGTGTCTCTAAAGGTTGAATAAGACGGAGGCAACGAACAAAGCAGAATCAACCTTAGATCTTCTTTATCTTACTGGACCTCCATGGCCTCAAGGTTTGAGAGAATTTCTTTAAACACTATTAATTGTTCGTGCACAGACGCACTTTCCTCCAAATGATGAGCATAAATGCACTGCTTCATATGCAGCTTGCTGGTTAGATTTTTTGACGTACATAGTTGCTCCAGCGTCTTCCATAATACAACAACAGTCTTCTCCTTCATCACATCTTGCAAAATTTTGTTAAACAAATGTAGATGTAATTGCGTCAAAGTCTTTCGATCCTTACGCTTCTTCTCTTCATTTGTCAATATCGAAGGCATCTTATCTATCCTTAGCAGGGCATCCTTCAGATCCATCTGCGTAAGAACTACCTACATAATAATTTGTCATAACACAAATCTGGTGTTGCGATCCAATAGCGAAATTTCATACTTCATTGATGCCATTACCGTGATCAAGATAAGCAACCCGGAAAACTCTGATACCAATTTGTGAAAAATAGAACATCGATAATGACAATGTATCACAAAGAAAAAGAAATAAAAATAAAGAATACATAGATTTTTATGTGAAAACCTTTTTGGGAAAAACACCACTAGCAGAGGAGAAGATAATTCACTATGTTGAATTCGAATTATTACAATAGGAGTAGACTATGTCTATTTATAAGTGTGTAAAACCATATTCTAATCAAAAGAAAATAGAAGTAATGCAGTAAGGTTAAAACACCTCATTCAAATCAATATTAAATAGAGGAAGTATACTTCTATTCGAACTTCTCTTGCACACTTATATTTTATTTTATCATGAATTTGGGTCACATGTCCAACATATGTATTTCTTAAAAGAAAAATATTTAAGCTATATCAATGCTTTTAAATCTTAAAGTTATACATAAAACTTTAATTTGGTTTAAATATACATTTATTTATTTTTATATTTGATGAATATAATTATTTTTTGCACATAATATGTAAACATAAAATGATATTACATCAATAATATATTAGTAATTTGTGAAAATTAAAAATTAAATCAAAACTTCAAGTATAAAATTATATAAATGTAAGTTCTCGTATTACATTACACATTAAATCAAATTTTAACTTTTATTAAAATCCAAATAGATTGTTAATCAATCATTTATATTTAAATTATTTTTTTCTTCTCAGTCATCTCAACTATTGAATACTGATTTGGTGTTAAACTTAAAAGAAGTAGTTTTTATGGACAAAAACAATAATGAATGTTAGTGTCTGTGGTGGATCCGAAAAACACTTTTTTTGTCATGTTTAGTTGTTATTATTAATCATGACTTGCTTCTTACAAAACAAATGAATGCCAGAACAGTTATAAAAAATAATGTATCTACTTTAATAAATAATTTTTAGATAAAGTGCAACACAAAGAACGTAGGGTGGGAAGAATAAAATATTTTTTTTAAATTTAATTTAAAAAGTATATCAATTAATTTTTAATTTCATAATTTTTTAGAATCTTTATATTTTTAGATTATATAAATTTTTATATATTTATTTTATATTTTTAAGGTTTATATCAATTTAATAAAAGAAATTTTATATATTTTACAGAAGAACTCCAAGTGGCACTTTTTCATTGGCTAAAACTGCCAAACAATTTATTTTCAACTTTTATTACAAAAATGGACTAAAACCATAACAAATGCAGATTGGCCAATAAATTGCTTTAAAGTGGCTCCGGATGACCTTGAGGGTCAAAGGCCCCGGTAAGGTGTACCAAATTGGGTAAAAAAAAAAAGGTACCAAAGTGGGAAAGCAAGTATATTTTAGAGGCCAAATTGAGAATTAGGCCTTCTAAGAAATATTAATTGTTCACCCTCAGTCTTACATGAGTTAGGATTCCTCTCTCATTGTATGATACGAGGTAGTGAAGGTGAACATACCTTGGCAAGAAAAGGAAAATGTGAAACCCAACATTAATTATTTTAGTCAGCTACTGACATTATTCCCAAATTTTGCAAGGAAGAGAATAAGTATATTTTGCCCAAAGAAAAGCAAGAAGTAAAGAGTTTCTTGTACATTGTCGAACTGGTGCAACATAGAGAAGGCTAGCATGACATGCCTTGTCAAGAGAGGGTGAGCACATTTCTTTGATCTTTTTAAGCATATAGTCAGTAGACAATTTACCTAAATTATATGAATCAATGGATTGTTACATGCTTTTTGTAGCACCCCTTACCCGAAGTGAACTAATATATCACTAACAAGGAATGTCACATTTGGAAACTAAGGGAATGTTACATTTGGAAACTAAGGCTACTCCACTCGAACATAAATTTTAAAACTTTGTTGTAACATAAATAGACACTTTTGAAGTTATTTAAGTCATTTCTACGCTTTCTTTAAAGTTTGGTTACAAACATGGACGAATCGGGGCTTATTCAAGTCAAAACAAGGAAAATAAGGTCAATGTTGCGACACTAAGAAGTGGGTGTCATGACACTGATTGATGTTGCGACACTGAGCTGTTGGTGCTGCGACATTGGAGAGAAACTACTAAATAAGGTCAATGTTGCGACACTAGGATGCTGATCTTGCGACACCAAAAACAAAATACTCTAACTGCATGTCTAATGTTGCAACACTGGTTTCTAATGTTGCAACACTGGAGACAAATTACTCGAAACATGTCTGAAACGTCTAAAAACCAAGTCTCAACTATCATCATCCATTCCAAATAATTTCTAAACATTATAAAACATAAAATCTCCATCAAAACGTCAAAAAATTCAATATATAACCCATTCAAAGTTTAACAAGTTTGTAAGGTAAACAAAATAGTCAAGATTCTTAAAGTATTTTCACTAGAAATCTTGTCCATATGATTTCCATTAACCTATGTACATGTCATAACCTATAACTAAATTATCAAAATCACACTCTTTTCCAAGCTTTGAGATGTGATGAGTTGAGATGATATCTTCCCTTTAAAGCTTTAACTCGAATCTCTACCTATGTGTTGAAAATTAACGTGTTAAGCTTATAAAAGCTTAGTAAGTACATCAAGAATTAAATTTACCATTGAAATTAACCAATGTTAACATAATGAATCTATGTTTTAATAATTACATGCAATGAAGCTAAATAGAGAATAATTATAGTGGAATCTCAAACTATCATTCTATAAGCCATTTACTATAACACTCTATACCCTACCTGCTTGCCAGGTTCGAGCTATAGTGTGCTACATTCATTGCCGAAGCAGCTACGATTAAAAAAAACATAATTCAAGCCATTTAACATTCAAATGCAAACACTATAAGCAAACAATAGGATAAATATACATGCTCGGGTCTTATATGAGCTTAAGAAAGCTCTAATGCTAACCCGAGATTGAATTAGGATTGAATTGTAAAGTATTCAAATTACAAAGTTAACATCATGACGTCATATTTTCATGTCAAGATGTCGTCGCACAATTTTTCACATCACAACGTCAAGCCACTTGATGTTGCGACGTCATTTACTATTTTTGCCTCATCAAGACAATGGGGTTCCCTGTCTCAACATGACATTATAGGTAATTTCTCGTCGCGACGTGGTACACTCGACGTCACGATGTCACATATTGCTTTTGGAAAATCTAAGACCCTAAAACCTGTAGTTTCATCCGTTTAACAAATGCACACATACATTTCATCATCCAACTAAACCATGCTAAAGTTCAACACTCAAGACATGACTCACATTACCTTGATACAACAATGTATTAAACCTTAACAATTTCAAATAGGTTAACTAATATACTATATTTATGCTTTTGTCAACCATGCCAAATTTATCCAAAATCAATTTCAATGCAACATTATACGTATTACAAACTTATAATCTACTTATGAGCATAACAACACTATCAACTAGATTCACATATACCAATTTCCGTAGGCTACACAACATATTTCCTGTAACTCCATTTTCGTAAATCAGTTCATATTATATCATTTATTTCAAAAGTAGATGGTAATGGCTTAACATGAAAATGACCCATACCTCTTTTCCCAGACATATAGAACTTAGAGTAATAACTCTAGATAGATAACCATTTGTCACACACACATACACTGATAATCCTTTACAGAGTAAAAATATTTACCTTATAATATTATAAAGTAAAGATAATCACAACACAAAGTAAGAAGGAACTCACTAGAAAAATAACAAAGTTTAAATAACAGGTCCTTTGCCTTTGTCATTTGGACCTTCTGTAGTGTCTTGAGCTAAAAATAATGTTATTTAAACATATCAGATTACTACTTCATCGAATCATTAACATTTAAATCAGAACCAGAAAGTTTCTTTCCTTACACACCAATTTGACACTTATGCATGCAGAATAAAAAACATGTAAATAGCCTTAAAAATAACCTAGGGTTCATCAACAATTACAAGAGAGTTATGACAAACATATAAGTTGGCTGACTACAACGAACCCAACTTCAGACAAGTTTTCTGGACTTTGGTTTTCAAAAAATGCAAAGAAGATCAAGGAGGAAGATAAGCACAAAGAAAACGTAAAAATTTCCAATGAAGGCACAACTATCCTTATATATTTAAGTACGGACACAAGGTTTAGTGAAAAATCAAATAATTCCACTAATACTTTTGATTCTCGTGATTAAGCGCGTTTATCAATAATTAAGTCTTTTCATCTATAGTAGTTTACTTCCATTCTATCTAAGTCTCAATTTAACTAACTAATTTTCCTTATTTATTAATAAAAAATCCATTCAACAGTAAACCAAGCGAGTTCACCAAAGCATTTGGGTGGCATGCACTTAATAGAAGAGCCCACCAAACCATAGATATTTGCCAAACTAAGAGTTTGTCAAATGACGCATACAAAGAATTCTATACTAAACCAAAACAAACAATTTACTTGCTCATCTCTACACTTAATTCACCAAAACAGTCTAAAACAATAGTCAAACACCAAAACCTCACTGAACGAGTTTTTACACTTATGCTAAATGACACAATACTATTGTCACTAGGTTAAGAAATTGTTGGCCAAACTAACTTGATTTTGTTAGATACAACAAAGAAATTTCCAACAAATTAACACTTCTATTGTCATTATCGCATATATGTATGTAAGAGAGAGATAGGGTTGTCTTAGAAAGCTATTGAAACTGTCTATATACAAAATAACTTAAGTTTAGTGTGATTTCTAAATTTTTTTTAAATTTTATTTTCTATTTTCACTTATGAAAATAATTTTCATTTTTTAATTTTTTTAAAATTAAAAAATACATTTGATAAATATAAACATAAACATAAACATATTTGATACATTTTATTCTATAATAGCAACATGCGTAATAAAATAAAAAAGACTTACATTTATAAAGATTTTAACAAAGGTAAAAGAAGTTTGATATTAAAAAATTGTTCATATGGATTTGAATAAGTGAATTCAATAATTAAGTTTAAAGTTTAGAATTTTTATTTTTAATATTTTTAATTTTTAAAATACTTTTAATGAAAATAATTTTTTTATTATTTTTAAATTTTAAATATTTTCATTTCCAAAAATTATTATTTATCATTTCTCTTTTTTCTATTTTCAAAAAATAAAATAAAATAACATCTTTTTTTTTTCCGAAACCAAATAGTGTATTGATTTCTACAATGAGAATGCATTCCTCCAATGAGAGAAGAAGAAAGAAAGGTCAAGTCCTCCATCGTGCATGACTAATCGAAAGCAACCAAAATCCTTTAATTTTATTCAATAAATAATATTTGCTTATCTTTCTAGTTATATTGTAGACTTAAAAATAAGTAAAATTAAAGAAAGAGTATGGCAAGCTCAATTATTTAATTTATTCTTACTGCATTGCACTTCTAGGATAAGTATTTAGATTATATATGAATTTTGATTTTGTAAAATTCTATATATGAAATTTAAATTTGATTTAATTTTCACTAATCACTAATAATATTATCAGATTAATATCATTTTTCATTGATAAATTAGCTACACAAACAATTATATTAATCAAATATAAAAATAAATACATGTATTTAAATGCGTATAATAGAATTAAAATTAAAGTTGTACATATGGATAAAACCACAATTCAGATTTCATTTATATAACTATAGAAAATCAATTTACACATTGAACTTCTTATTATATAAAATCTATTTTTCATGTAAGAAGATTAAGCCAGGTTCACATTCAACAACTCCATGCTCCCTTAATCATTTTATATTAGTTACATACATCTTTTTATTTGTTGGAACTCCTTGTCATGAGGAAAGCAAATTATTAGTTTATAGGTAGAACTTAGATGTAAAAATATCTCTGTTAATTGAGCAAATCTTATGAATTAAATTTGATATTCCAATTTGTTATTAAACTTAGTACTTGGGTTGGGTAGGGTCACCTTAGGAAGAAAATCAAAGTAAATGAGTTGAACTGACAAAGTAAAAGTCTCTATGGTTTGGCTGCAGGTGCAGTGCCCCTTTCCATAGGAAATCAACGGTTTCTCGAACTTGCAATGAAATATCCAGTGGGGAATAACTGAACTCTGTCACCCTTTATAAATACCCCAACAAAGCATTTGCTGCCATGTCCCATACCATACATAACACCAAGTAACAACTTTTGTTTCTCCTTTAACTTCTTCTTCTTCTTCTTCCTCCAAACATCTTTTGTCTTTTTCTTTCGATTTTAAGGGATAAACGTCACCATGAAGGTATGCGACTGAACCATATGGATTAATGTGTGGTAATAAACAAGTTTCCAATTTTATTGAATTTTTCTTTTTCTTTTTTTTTTCAGCAAAAGATGGTAGTGAAGGTTACCATGAAGGGCGAGAAATCCCGGTCTAAGGCGTTGAAAATTGTAGTTGGTCTCTCAGGTGATAAAAACCAACTGAAACCAATTTTTTTAACTATAAGAATAAATCATTATAAATACTGAATTGAATAATTTACACAGTAAACTACTTAAACTAACTCGTTTTCACGTAGTTTACCAACTTTGATTTCCCATGATTTAATTGTGGGATTTTATGCTAATTGTTGAGTATTTTTGGAAAGGGGTGGAGTCGGCTTCGTTGAAAGGCGATGACAAGAGCCAAATAGAGGTAACAGGGGATGGTGTGGATGCAGTTAAGCTAACCAGTCTGCTAAGGAAGGGCGTGGGGTACGCCGAGCTGGTCAGCGTCAGTGCCGCTGATAAGAAGGATGATAAGAAAGACGAGACGAAGCTACCGCCACCCTTCTACTATTATCAGTGTCAACCGGTGCCTCCGTACGGATACGTCGAAAACTATGGACCCTCTTGCTCCATCTTGTAATCACAGACACACGAAATTTTACACTTCACAGTCGACAACAACATATATATATTACTTGGCTTAAATTCCTCAGTTCCTGTTCATCTCAAAATTAGACCTTTAATTTCTGTGTTTCCTATGCAATTATTTTTGTTGTTGTGTTTTCATTATTGAAAAAGAGAGATTGGGTTTCAAAGTTAGAAATACTTTTTCCATCTTCAAATTTTTACAAATATATATTAAGAAAAGGATAAATTATACCATTAGACACTAAGTTATGGGTAAGTTTTCATTTTGGTCACTAAATTATTTAAAATTTTTCATTTAAGTTACTAGACTATTAAAATCAATGCTATATGACTTTTTTTGTTCACATTGCTTGCACCAATAAAAAAACTCTCTTTCCCTTTTGTCTTTTACAGTTCATTTTTTTCATGAAATAGTTTTTGATGTCATGAATTTACAAACTAAAGTTCAAACAACTTTTTTCACTGATATTCAATATTGACCGTTAAATTGACTTAGATTTAAAGTATGTTCTTTTACCTATCAATGAATATTGATTTACTATACCAATCATTGAATTATTACTTGAAGCTTGATGGGAGAACTTAAAAAAAAAAACTTAACAATCTAGTAACTTAAATAAAAAAATTTATATAGTTCAGTGGTCAAATTATATATATTTTTAATTTAGTGGTTAAAATAAAACTCACTGTTGTATTTATAGCAAAAAAAAATTATGATTATATTATACCAAATTTATATGGAGATTTTGTGACAAATAAATAGTGGATACTCATGATAACATTAACATGTAGTTTGGCAAACACATGAGGATATTGTTGTTAATACATTTTTCATAAAAAAAAAATTTCTTAGTGCCGACTTTTAGATGCTTATATTTTGAAATATTAATAAAATTATAATTTAATTTTCAATGTTCTTTAATAATTATATACTAGAATTTTACTGTTAAAATAATCATAAAAACTTAAATTTAAACGTATATTAAATCTGATTGTAGATAGCAATAGAAATCATATAACATTAAATCTGATTAATGCGTTAGATATTGTTCATCATTTTGATATTAAAATCGTTAAATTATATGATTTTTAACATCACATTTTTGGGTTGATCAAACTTGCATTTTATTGGGAAAAAGAAAATCCTTGAATTGACTCTACAATTATTGAATTAAAGTAGTAAACCATTTTTTCTTAAAAAATTATCTTCAAATCAACACACAATAAAAGAATGCTCAAGTTGGTAGGCGTCGATTTCAATTAAATTAAATAATATTATTTTGTTTTATAAATATATTTAGATATTGATATTAAACAAAGAGGAATAAAACTCAAAGTTGGACTAAGGGATCGGGATTCATTGACATTATGGCTCAACCTTCTAGATTTTTATTGTAAATTTGTCTTGTTTAATAAAATCAAATCTTGATTTTTAATAATTATTTGTTTTAAATAAATTTGATAAATTTTAATTAAAAAAATATATTTCAAATATGATTTAAGGAAAACCAACATTTTTAACATTTAAGTGATATCATTATCTAACACATTAAAAAAATTTATTGTCAAACACATCCTTTGATAAAATAACAAAAAACCAAGTACAAAAAAGAAAAAAGGTATTGTGTATTGCGTGGGCCTTAGTTAATTGGGCTTCCTTCGGACAAGTTTTGCCCTACTTCAATGAACTTGTACTTCCACTGGATTGTCAGTGTTTGCAACCAATCACAAAACTTAAAAGAAGAAACGATATATACATATATCCACTAAATGAAAAGGTGAAATCAATTAAGGGTATGATATGAAAATGGTGAGAAAATAAATGAGGACCTGCTTGACTCCTCTGATGCCAACTAGGAAGGGCCAATCCATTTTTGACAGCATCCATAGTTGGCATGCAGGGAGCCAGGCAGATCAGATTAGATTACAAACCTCATCGTTTCACTAGTTTTTTTTTTTCATTCAATTGCCTGAAATCATTTACCCTCTTCATTTTGTATTGAAAAAAAAAAGAGAGAGAGAAAGAAAATACCTTATGAATAGACCAGGGCTGAATAAAGAAGCTGTCATCTGAAAGTGAACTGAAAACAGAAATTTTGTAACGTAAAGAGAAAAGAAGTTTACATGTTGAAGAGAATGCCACAAAGTAACGTATTTATAGATGTTACTTGGGTTTTGCAGTAAAAAGGTAAAAAGTCATAAAGTAAGAAAGTAAGAGATACGCATCCAACTATACGTATCATATACAAAACATTGAAAGTGATGCATTTTCAAGGATGGATTTACTTACTATAAAAATGGTCTGTTATGGTAATCACGTTTTTGGTAAGGTATAATAATAATGGGAAGAAAAATCCTAAAATTTAATGCAAAATAGAATATATCATTTAATTTAATTCCCGTGATATATACATATATATCGGAGGAAGTGGTCACGTACAGTTCAATCATGGCTGATCGGCGACTGGTGCAAACTGCGGAAACATGCTGCTGCATATAGTTGAGTTGAGTTTAGCGGTGCTCTCTCTATCAACCCATAGCACATAACTTAATTGGAAACTTCATTCATTTATATGGGATTTAAGGGTTGAGTAGCTAAGAAAAGGGACAACGACAAGTCCAGGGAAAGAGATAGGAGAGTACTATAAAACCAGACGGCAATTGCAAACGATTGGATTATTATTATTTTCTTAAATAAGATGTAAAAATTAATTAAAGGGAATAATAATATACTAATTTAAAAACCCGAAAATCAAGTATTAGAATATACCCCATACCTTGCCCATACCTTTCCCATACCTACCCATACTTTGGAAAGGTCAAAGTTATGGGCACCAAATATTTATTTAGTGTTGGGCATGGGAAAATAGCAATTTTTGGTCCCTAAGTGAATAGTGACTTTGCAAGGTGGCCCTTGAATCTCAACTATAAATAGGCCAACCATTGCTCATTCTCATCATCCCACATTTGCCATTCTCTACTTAAGGCATTGTTCTCTCTCCCTATTTGTAAAGTTTCACTTGTATTTTTTGGAGTGAAATATATTTGGTAGTGCCCGAGGACGTAGGCAAGATTTGCCGAACCTCGTTAAAATTCTGGTGTTCTTTACTATTTATTGTTCATATTTTGTGAATTTGATTGTAGTGATTTATTGTGCTATTAAATTACGATAGAGGGATATTCTGGCTAGGAAAGACTTGGTACTTAAGTGATCCTCGTGATCCACCTCTCTTTCCTGGGAATTGAACTTAGTGTGATTTTTTAGTACAATAATTCTACTCTTTCACACGCTTCCGCGCAACAATTGGTATCAGAGCCAGATTCGTACTTGGGGAATACGATCGTTTACGGTACTATTCACGTATACGGCACTATTCACGTATACAGTACTATTCACGTATACGGCACTATTCACGTATACGGTACTGTTCACGTATACAGTAGTTGGGATTGAGGAGAAAAATGGCAGCAGCATCGTCATCAGCAAGGACTACTGTGACAAATGCAAAATTTGAAGTAGAGAAATTTGACGGTACCAATAATTTTGGTATGTGGCAGTGTGAGATCCTGGATGTCTTATGTCAGCAAGAGCTGGATATAGCCCTTGAAGAAAAACCTGACAAGATGGATGACAAGGAGTGGGCCAAGATCAATAGACAGGCGTGTGGTACAATCCGCCTATGTTCGGCCAAAGAGCAGAAGTACTCCATCATGAGGGAGACATCAGCGAAGAAGCTGTGGGATACATTGGAAGAAAAGTTTCTAACGAAAAGTCTTGAAAATAGGCTTTATATGAAAAAGAAACTTTATCGATTCACGTATGCACCCGGTATGTCGATGAATGACCATGTGAACTCATTCAATAAAATTTTAGCAGACTGTAAGATAAAAGAGATCATATTCATCAGAGATACAACCGGTATGTCGATAAAAGAGATCACAGAGATACAACCGCAGAAGTCTTAACAGTAAGAGGTCGTTCACACAGCAGCAAACCTGGTAGAAGGGGTAAGTCCAAAGGGAGACCCGCCAAAGATGAATGTGCCTTTTGTCGTGAGAAAGGGCATTGGAAAAAGAATTGTCCTAAGTTACAAAAGGGCAAGTCTATTTCTAATGCATGTGTAGCGGAGCATGATGAGGAGTCAGACTTTAGCTTGGTTGGCATGGCAATGGCATGTCAAACGGATGAGTGGATATTGGATTCGGGATGTACTTACCATATGTGTCCTAATAAGGACTGGTTTTCTAGTCTTGAAGAACTAGAAGGTGGAGTTGTTTTTATGGGCAATGATAGTGCTTGTAAGACAATGGGTGTAGGTACAATCAAATTGAAGAACCATGACGGCTCAATCCAAGTTCTGACAGATGTTCGCTATGTACCCAGCTTGAAGAAAAATCTCATCTCATTAGGGGCCCTAGAATCTAAAGGGTTCACAATCACTTTGAGAGATGGATTACTAAAGGTAGTAGCTGGGGTATTGACGGTGATGAAAGGCACTAGAAGAAATAACTTGTACTATTTAAATGGAAGTACAGTTATTGGATCAACATCAACAGCTTCTGCGAAAGATGCAGATTCAGAGGCTACCAGGTTATGGCATAGGCGATTGGGACATGCTGGTGAAAAAGCTTTGCAGACTTTGGCGAAGCAAGGCTTGTTGAAAGGTGCAAATTCTTGCAAATTGGAATTCTGTGAACATTGTGTTCTGGGCAAGCAGACGAGGGTAAAATTTGGTTCAGCAATTCACAATACGAAAGGAATTCTGGACTACGTTCACAGTGATGTGTGGGGACCTACCAAAGTGGCTTCTTTGGGAGGTATGCACTATTTTGTCACTTTTCTTGATGATTATTCAAGAAAAGTATGGGTGTATCTAATGAAAAGAAAAAGTGAAGTTTTGGATGCATTTCTGAAGTGGAAGAAGATGGTGGAGACTCAGACTGGTCGAAAGGTCAAACGACTTCGATCAGATAATGGTACTGAGTACAAAAACGATCCATTTCTACAAGTATGCCAAGATGAGGGCATTGTACGACACTTCACTGTTCGAGATACACCACAGCAGAATGGGGTGGCAGAACGCATGAATCGGACTATACTGGAGAAAGTTCGATGTATGTTGTCCAATGCTGGATTGGGCAAGGAATTTTGGGCTGAGGCAGTTACATATGCGTGCCATCTAATTAACCGATTGCCATCAGCTGCAATAAATGGAAAAACTCCTATGGAGATGTGGACTGGTAAACCTGCTACTGATTATTATTCTTTACATGTTTTTGGTTCCACTGCATATTATCATGTAAAAGAATCTAAGTTAGACCCAAGAGCAAAGAAAGCATTATTCATGGGTATAACTGGTGGTGTAAAAGGATACCGTCTCTGGTGTCCTGATACAAGGAAGATTGTTTTCAGTAGAGATGTAACTTTTGATGAATCAACCATGATGAAGAACGAGGATTCACAAAAGGATGACAACCAGTAGTACTTTGCAGCAGGTGGAGCTTGAAAAGGTTAACGATGATCCAGCTAATATTGAAGGGACAAATGATGAAGAGGTTCCTACCCAAGAACCTCTACAGCAACAAGATTCAATTGCATATAGGAGGCCAAGAAGAGAGATTCGTAAGCCTGCTCGCTTTGATGATATAGTGGCCTATGCACTTCCAATTGCAGATGATGATGTTCCTTCTACTTACACAGAAGCAATAAGTAACCCTGATGGTGTAAAGTGGAAGCAAGCAATGAATGAAGAAATGCAGTCTCTTCATAAAAATAAGACCTGGGAGTTGGTGACACTACCCAAGGGAAAGAAGGCAATTGGATGCAAATGGGTATATGCAAAGAAGGAAGGATTTCCTGGTAAAAATGAAATTTGATACAAGGCTAGATTGGTAGCAAAGGGTTACGCTCAGAAAGAAGGAATAGACTACAATGAAGTGTTTTCTCCAGTTGTGAAGCATTCGTCTATTCGGATTTTGCTAGCCTTGGTTGCGCAATATGATCTTGAACTAGTTCAGCTTGATGTGAAGACCGCGTTTTTACACGGTGATTTGGAAGAGGAAATCTATATGACTCAGCCAGATGGATTCAAGGTTGCTGGAAAAAGAAAATTGGATTTGCAAACTGACAAAGTCGCTTTATGGATTGAAGCAATCTCTGAGGCAGTGGTACAAGCGATTTGATCAGTTCATGAAAGGGCAAAGGTACACAAGAAGTAAATTTGATCATTGCGTGTATTTTCAAAAGCTACAAGAAGGAACTTTCATATACTTGCTCTTATATGTTAATGATATGCTAATAGCATCTAAGAGCAAAGTTGAGATTGAAAGATTGAAGACTCAACTCAATCTCGAGTTTGAGATGAAAGATCTAGGAGAAGCTAAAAAGGTTCTCGGCATGGAAATATGTAGAGATAAAGCTCATGGCAGAGTTAGCTTGTCTCAGAAGCAGTATTTGAAGAAAGTACTACAGCAGTTTGGTATGAACGAGCAGACCAAACCTGTAAGTACCCCGTTGGCTTCTCATTTCAAGCTTTCTGCACAACTATCTCCTTCGACTAATACGGAACAAGAATACATGTTGCAAGTTCCGTATTCTAATGCAGTGGGTAGCTTGATGTATGCAATGGTGTGTACAAGACCCGACATTTCACAGGCAGTTAGTATAGTGAGCAGGTATATGCATAATCCTGGAAAAGGACATTGGCAAGCTGTGAAATGGATTCTACGGTATATTCAGAAGACCGTGGATGTTGGATTACTGTTCAAGCAGGATAATACACTTGGTAAAGGTGTTATTGGGTACGTTGATTCTGACTATGCCGGTGATTTGGACAAGTGAAGATCAACCACCGGTTATGTGTTTACACTTGCTGGAGGACCAATAAGTTGGAAGTCTACACTACAGTCTACAGTTGCATTGTCAACCACAGAAGCCGAGTACATGGCTGTAACAGAGGCTGTAAAGGAGGCTGTTTGGTTACAAGGTATGGCTAAAACCTTGGGGTTGGTTCAGGAGCATATTAACGTGTATTGTGATAGTCAAAGTGCTATTCATTTAGCAAAGAATCAAGTCTATCATGCACGTACAAAACATATCGACGTACGATTCCATTTTGTGCGGGAAATTATTGAAGAGGGGAAAATTTGTCTTCAGAAGATCAAGACTGCAGATAATCCCGCAGATATGATGACCAAGGTGGTAACATCAACCAAGTTCGAACATTGTTTGAACTTGATTAATATCCTGCAAGTTTAACAGTTGAAGAAGGCACTATCAAGTATTGTTGTCAAAAGCAGAAAGAATTGCGTGAAGATAAGATTATCCTAATCAAATCTTCAAGGTGGAGATTATTAGAATATACCCCATACCTTGCCCATACCTTTCCCATACCTACCCATACTTTGGAAAGGTCAAAGTTATGGGCACCAAATATTTATTTAGTGTTGGGCATGGGAAAATAGCAATTTTTGGTCCCTAAGTGAATAGTGACTTTGCAAGGTGGCCCTTGAATCTCAACTATAAATAGGCCAACCATTGCTCATTCTCATCATCCCACATTTGCCATTCTCTACTTAAGGCATTGTTCTCTCTCCCTATTTGTAAAGTTTCACTTGTATTTTTTGGAGTGAAATATATTTGGTAGTGCCCGAGGACGTAGGCAAGATTTGCCGAACCTCGTTAAAATTCTAGTGTTCTTTACTATTTATTGTTCATATTTTGTGAATTTGATTGTAGTGATTTATTGTGCTATTAAATTACGATAGAGGGATATTCTGGCTAGGAAAGACTTGGTACTTAAGTGATCCTCGTGATCCACCTCTCTTTCCTGGGAATTGAACTTAGTGTGATTTTTTAGTACAATAATTCTACTCTTTCACACGCTTCCGCGCAACATCAAGTATACTATTGGTTTTCCAACTTCCCAGATCTTGGTTGTTGTTTTTTCTTGCTAAAGTAAAGTGTGGAGCAAAGAAGACAAAGCAATGAGAGGCATTGATGAGAGGAGAGGGAGGTGGGAAGGCCAAAGCATGAGACAAAGTGACAGCCTCGGCGTGGGTTGTTTGCCGGATTATTTGAGGTCGTTTTATATCCAAAGATTTAAGCACATGCTGCGAATACAATAAAAATTGGAAGCAAAGATTTGATAAAAAGAAAGCGAGGAGTGGGGGACCCCAAGTGCATGTGTCCATTTTGGGCAGAATGGAGGCCGTGATGAGCTCCAATTTTCGCTTTTCAGACGATTTAACTGACTTTGATATTTCGACTTTTCTTTAGTTTTCAGCTCGCCACACCCTTTGTCGGCGTCGCCTGACTTGTTACCTCACTCGCCGCAAAAATACCTCAGGTTATCCGCTCGTAATATTTCGGTCAGTCCCTCTTGACTTTGTTGTCTTAACGGATTACTTAAATAAATTTCTTTAGTACAATTATCGATTAGAAGATTTAGCTTATATGAATTAGTATTGGTTTAATACTAATAATGGTAATCGATTCGATATGGTAAGGATCCGTACGGATGCGTATCTAAAAATTCGTTAATATATTAATATTTAATTTGACTTCTAAACCATAACTAAATAATCTATTCAAAAAATTAATAATAGCTCTAAAGAATTTTTTAAAAATAAAAAAAAATCTAAAATTTCATAATTCATTTTCTGAAATTATATATATATTTAGAAAATATAAAATGTATATAATATCTAAATAACTTCAAAAAATCCAAAAATAATTTCTGCTCATTCATTTATGGGATCACTTTTATAAAAAAGCTGAAAAAATATTTATTTTATTTGATATAAGCTCTTTCCTCAAAATTTACGAGAAATCATATATATTGTTATTATTATTGAAAAATTATTTAATATATCTAGCAATAATTTTTTATTTATTTCATTTTATATGAGTGTAATATTACGATTTTTAATCTTTGTTTTTTGATATAATGTCTAGAATTATCCATAGCCACTCTCGAACCCTTAAATAGGAGGATAATGCGCTTCAGTATAGTTGAACTACGTCCTCTTGCACTGACAACAATACGTATGCTAATCGAGCTAAAACTAAATTGACTAATAATTTTTTTTAACTTTTGGTAATGGTGCACGTAATGATAATCATAGGTCAAAGACAAATATTGATATGATTCTTTAAATTCCCAAAATTTTAGTAACTAAAATGGTAATACTAAATGGCAATTAGCCATAAAAAAAGGCTACAATAGAAGAAAAATAATAATACTTAAAAAACAAAAAATAAATGGTCCCCAATGACGAAATGGAACCAAGTGCAGCAAATAATAATTGGACAGTTGGCCTTAGGGGCAATTTATTTATTTTTGCTCTTCTTATTCATGCTTTGCTTTATCCTTTTTTGCACCTTCTTTTGATTCATCAGCCTTCCCAAGCACACTGTCATTAGCCTTTTGAGCAATCTCTTTGGCCAAGCCCCATGCATTTTGCCACTCATATCTTACATTTCCTACTCCACCTATCAAATTCATTGCTACAAAAGTAGTAGCAAACTAATTAAATATAGCATAATCTAAAATAGAACACCAATAATAGTTAAAACCTCGAAGCTTTCACACATATTGGTAATATATGAAAACCTAAAAAAAAAATTGAAGTACGAATTGTGGCAGAAATATTAGTAACTAATCCCACACCGATTCTAGTTTGAGCACGAAAATACAGAAAAGATATTAATTAGTTGGCTAGCAGTTGCATCACTCATTAGTCTTAGATTTCATGTTCTTGCGAGCCTCCTTCTTTCATATTTCTTTTACCTTCTCACATGCTTCAAAGTTTGAGTCGTGTGGGATGATGCGGTAAGTTCAAAAAAATATTTGAAGTTCTTTTAGAAATTTATATATATATAGGCATTTTAGATTTTCATTTAACTTTATGTAAATTTTAAATTTTTTTATAATCTCAGTAAATAGATTATGAGTATTCACACACATATATATATATATTAAAAACGATACTTTTAGAATTTTTAAAGCATTATAATTAATTTTTTTAAAGTACTACATTGAATATTATAACTATAGTTCAATGATCATATTAGATATTAATCCTTGAATTAGTGTGTTATATCTTTATTCTATTAAGTGGGTAACAGTAATTAATAGATAAGTGATTAAAATGTTACAATTTGATAATGTGGGTAGTCATATATAACATTTGATAGTTGGGCGGCAAAAAAAAAAACTTAACCATAGTTTAGTGACTTTTTTTTTTGTAGTTTACCCTAATTTAATTTATGATTCAAACTCTTTATTATTATTTTTAAATTACAAAAAATTAATGAAATAAAATTAATTAACTAATTAAGATAAATTTAGAAGAGAACACACAGACTTGAACTTGTAAACCTTAAACTTCCTAGAGCCTCAACCTTGCCTTTGAATCAATGCCTAAAGAGATAAGCATGTATTATTTATTTATTAATAATATCTATATCTATACTAATATCTAAAGTTTGACTATGTTGGTGTCACATTAAGTTTAAAATCTCCTTAATTTTATGAAGGGGTAAATATTATATTGAGATTATTTTTGTCTTTTTATGTTTTTTATATAAAGTCTAAAATATATATACATTTGATGAGATTTGAACCCAAAACATCATAAATATTATTCTCTCAATTTTCCATCTCAACTAAAAACATATTTAGTATTAATTTATATATATATTACAAATTCATTATATAATTGTTTTCACTCACATAGTGAGTGCACCATAATTTAGTATTTATAATGTTTTTCTACAGTCTATATTTATAAATATAAAAAGTATGAATGATATAAAATTTTACTTTTATTGAATATTAAAGTCCTAAAGCATATCAAATTTCTTATCTTAATGGGCATTCATTTTATAATAAAAATATTTATAACACTCCATTTGGATGTCCAATAGCTTGCTGAAAAAGTACTAGGCCCAATACCTTGTAGGAGAAATCTTAATGAAGGAAAATAGCACTGGAAAACACATTAGTTTGTTGTGAATATCACTAGATTGTTTGATATCGCGTTTAGTCATAGAACTGAGCAAACAATAAAAATGAAACAGAAATAGCAAAAGTAGAGAGAGGTTTACAAATAGTCGTTTACTTATGCAGTTCAAAAACAATCTTACTTTGCGGAGCCTTGCTAAGTGAATAGTCTCTTATTCCTAAATTGATCCAACCTACTATTGGTATAAGCTTAAACTACCCTTCTACAAGATGTATTTGTAGCACCAATAGCTTGTCCCAACTAATTACAACCACTCATCTAAACCTCACTCACAAAAGTTTAAATTCACTCACAAATAAGGCTTGCAATTGAGTGCAAAAACAAACAAAGAGAATAATTAGCCAATAATATAATTCACAACTCTCTACCCAAATAATAATAATACCTTCGAATGTACGATGTACTGCCTATTTATAGGCATCCTAGGCAACATTGATAAATACCAAGTAATCAAAATAAACTTAACTTTGTATTCAACTAGAGAAGTCCTAGGTAAATAAAATAATAATTTTATTTTTTGAGAACAAGAATGTGACTTTCCATGAAGTCCATTTCCATAAATGCAGGCCCATGTCAAAAAGGTCGACACATAAAAATGCCCAAGCTGCCTCATAACGTGACTGACCAAGTTCATGATTGATCAGGTCACAAAACAACCATGGTTGAACAACCTTGGCCATGACAAGTACAATATCTTTAATACATCTAATATGTTGTCTAATAAAAACCTTATTAGGAAAATTTAGTGAGATAAAATCTTGATTAAGAGGAAAAGAGTACAACACGTATTTACTCTCCCTCATGACTATATCACATAAAATTTTAGACTCCACGCATTTCAATCTTGAATACCAACTTTTCAATTATCACTTTAACAGGTTTGCTAATTATTTATATTATCATTCTTCTAAAGATTTTGAGAATTTTTTTTTGGGAAAATATATTTCGTTAAATATATTTTAATATATATTTTTTGAGAAAGAAAAATTGCTTCATTCACATCTAGTGATGCATTGGTACACAGTGGATGCTAATTGAATCTCTATAATATCCTTTCTGTAAATGCTTATTTATGGACAAAATTTTCACATGTTAGGTGCTCGATTTACAAGCCATGAGAAAGCTTTGTTTTCCAATGTCCTTTTTATCTCAAATCTTTTCTGCTTCCTTTTGAAATATTTTTGGAGTTCGTAACATCAATATATTCGCATTAATAAATATTTTAATCATGATCTTTTATAAAAATATACGGTTTTATAATTTTCTTTGAATAAATTTTCATTGAATCATTTATATCATATATATTCAGATTGTTTCAATTCTTCTAAGAATATTCAAGAACTTTTAATTCTCTTTGGTATTTTAAATCTTTAAAGATAAGATTTTTATAAAATTTCACTAAATAGTGATAAGGTTATAGCAATAACTATTAAGAGAGAATTTTTATTTATGTCGACCTTTAAACTTGACTACGTTTCTCATGTTGATACTTAATATTTTTAAATCTAAATTACGACTTGGAATTATTTCTACAGTAGAAATAAACCCAAAATGTTAACTGTGTTTTAACAAGAAAATTTCTAAAAATATTAAAAATAAGAATTTCTTTTATTTCCTTTTCCTTATGAGCAATAGCACTAATTAAAGAGCTCTCACTTCCTTTTCTTGTAAACACCTTAACCTATATACCTATGTATTTGCATTTTTATTGTTAATAGTTCATGGTGGAATTTTATTAAAAATAGTAAATGAAGTTAAATTAATTCAATTTTAAATAATAATAAAAAAAGGCAATGCCATGAAACACAAACGGAGTAAACATTTTCAAGTAAGAACTTATCCTATGATTCGGCCCAATCAAAATCAAACAAAAATGGGCTTATTTTTATTTTTAGAAGGCTTAATTCACGATTTGGCCTTTAAAGTAAATTTATTTTCTCATTTTAGTATTTAAATTTTTTTATTTTAATTTAGTACCTAAAATATCAATCACTTTTCAATTTGATAATTAAAGTATGTTTTTGTTATATTTTTTAGTCCAATTTTTTTACAGACATTAAAAAATATCTAATAACCAATCGTAAAGCACCTCATGAGGATTTTATGTAAAAAAATTTATTTTATTAAATGTCACACATTAAAGAAATATAAAAATATATATAAAAATTTCAGAAATATATATATATAATCTAGAAAAAAATCAATTATAAAAGAATTTATAAAAATAAAATTTACAAAAAAAATATGATAATTGAAAAGAAATTAGTTGGAATTAACAAATATTATTAAAAAATGTAAAAGAATTAAAAATTAGAAAAAAAATTAAAAGTTTAAAAATATTTCTTTATAAAATTCTAAAAAGGTATTTGAATTTCAATTTTTTTTTGCAATTACTTAAAATTTAAATACTTCTTTATTTTTTTTAACAATTTTAAATTTTTATATATTATTTTGAATTTTTAAAATTTAAAATTATATATTTTATAAATTTATAATTTTTAAAAGTTTTTTTATATATTATATATGTTTTTTTTTACATTTTTAATCAAAATAATATATATAACATTTAAAAAAATAAAAAGGACATGTGATTTATTCTAATAGCGCCGCATGGCAAGTCAACACTGATCCATGTTGATCAATAGTCAGCCAAAGTCAATAGCATTTTTTAATATTTAAATATTTAATATTATAATTTTTAATTTAAATTTAATGTTTTTATTTTAAATAAATTTAATTGCCTTGTGACCTTTTTTTTTCATTTGGCCAAAAACAAGTCACGTGGCACTTTTTTATTAGCTAAAATGGCCTAATATACTTTTTTAACAGTAGTTCCAAAATGAACTAAAAATAGAGAAAATTGATACTTTAGGTATCAAATTGGGACAAAAAAGTTTAAGTATCACAGTGAAAAAATAAGTATACTTGAGAGGCTAAATTATAAATTAAGCCCTTTTCAGAATGGTAATGGCAGATAATTGAGAATAAAAATCCTATGTCCTTTTTGGTGCCCCTCCATGTGTATTACATAGTGGCCGTTAAGGTTAGAATCTTAATCCCCAAAAATAAAAGGTCAGATTCCTGTTTCCTTCTCCTTGTGTTAGACCAAGAACAGATTGTTCTTAGCTAGGCTGAGAGTTGAGGCAGCCAGTGATGTTGAGATCAGTTCTTCCCTTCATCTCTGTCCGCATCGAAATGGGGTACTGCTTGAGGTGCCTTAGACAATTAATCTCGTTTCCTTTCATTTAATCTTCTTGTTATGCATGCTTATCCTGAAAAAAATTATAAAGCATGTAGGGTTTTATTTAATAAAATTCCTTTGCAAAGTTGGGTCTAAGTATTTCTACGTTCTTTACCATTGCCTATGGTTATTTGAAAAAGTGGAGGCTAAAAGCCAACCATGGTTGGATTAAAAACAAAAAGAAGACAGACGTTGATCTTGTTGTCAATCTTTGCAAAAAACCACCCTTCACTTGTCCTTCTATAAATTAGATTACCCAAAGCAAAGACAATCTTCAATATTAGCTTTCACATAATTATATTATAATTTCTTTCTGAAAATTGTGAAATATTTGAATTAAGTATTAAAAAATTAATTAAATCCTTAAGTTACATGAATTAAACATTAAAATATTTGATTTTTGGATTTGCATTATAGCTAGACTAGAGATTTTCTTTTTCCTTTAAAAAAATTCTATTAAAACCGTAAGCTACTATAAAAAAAAATCTAATGCCATCCTTTCCTAATTCCCATCACACATCCAACACATACATACATTATATGGTGTTTGTCAGTTCATAATTGTTGAATCAAGTTAATGTGTCAGCCAACAGATTGGATACAAGAAAGGGCTAAAACACTAGAGATTCCTCCGATCTTCTTTTATCTTCTTCAAGTTTAGCAATTATATTCATCCATCAAAGTTCACTGTCAAGGTCCACATGGAAGTCCCCACATTTTCTTCTTAACAAACTCAGAATTAAGTTCACTTAATTACATTATGCATACAAATTCACATCTTTCCAACACAATCTCATATATCGTGTATATATATACAAGTCCCACAGCCCTGTTCCATTCGTATCATATAAAGAAACAGAACAAGTATTAAATTCCCAAAAGAGGTAGCGGGCAAAGCAATGAGGCTTTCAAATTCTACCCTCTCTTTAGTTTCTCTCATGGTTTTCTTTCTTTTGCTGAGACCTGGATTTACCGCTCAAAAGGTAAGCATTTCAATACCCTTTGGGAAATTTTAGTACAAAAAACAAGATAAAAGCATCTTTCCTTATTGGCGGTTCCTATAACTATTAAAAAAAAAAATCACCAAAGAAATGTTGGTGTATGTTGATGTAGTCATATGTAATATACCTGGGAGAACACTTACGTGGACTGGGATCTGCATGGGTTAACGTGGACGCCGTGACGGAAACACACTACGAGTTTCTGGGCTCATTCTTGGGAAGGTTTAAAAGGATTTTTCAGCTCCTCCTCATCTGTTATGTTGAATGACAATATGCGAGCTAAGCTTTTATTTAACTTTTTGAATTTGTATTTTCAAACAGCCGGGAGGATGCACGACAGGCTATCTTTTACTCTTATACCAGACACATCAATGGTTTCGCTGCAAATTTAGCTGATGAAGTAGCCTCTGAGATTGCAAGTGAGTCCCTGTTTTTGACTTAACAGTTTTCTCCAGAACAGGGAGTAACAGTGTGGAATTAATGTAATGTGAGGGAATGCAGGGCATCCTGAAGTAGTTTCGGTTTTCATGAACAAGGGAAGAAAACTACATACAACTCGATCATGGGAGTTCCTAGGATTGGAGCAGAACGGCGTCGTTCCATCGAACTCAATCTGGAACAAGGCCAGATATGGTGAAGACACGATCATCGGAAATCTTGACACGGGTGAGTCATTTTCAGCTTCCCCTTCTTCCTTTTCCTGCGGGATATCGTATCTGGACAAGTCAGTTTGTCTTTTTTTTTTTTCAGTTATTTTCGTCCCTACATGACTCTTAAGCATGCAAGTACAACATGTTTTCTTAAATTTATAACAAGTGTTCATATTAGATAGGTTTGTTAGTGTCAACGAATTTTACTATAAACCCACTCTCTTATGAGATGGCAACTTTCTTTAAACGTAACTCATTAAGGTATAAATTTATATTTAAATAACATTATTAATATATTGTATATGTAAACTTTTAAATTTGATTAATGTTAAAATTTTATTGTTAAAAATTAATAATCTAACTCAAATAATTAAAAATGGTTTAAATGATTTCATATTATAAAATAAAAACATAATATTACAGGAGTAATTCAAACTTTATCAAATTAAAATATAAAATCTATAAAATGAAACTAAAATAAAATAATTTAGAAAGATGACCAGCATAATTATGTTAAATGGAAATATAATAATATAATATATATTAATAGATAACAAAAAAGCTTAATACTTTATTTGATACTTTAATTTTACACTTGTTTTTTTAATGAGATATTTGTATTTTTTTCGGACCAATATGTTACTTATATTTATGAGATAAAATTAGAAAAAAAAACCCAAATCCACCTTATTTTATTTATTTATTTATTTTAAAACCGTTATAATAAAAAAAAAAGTCAGAATCAAACATTATAGTTTAACATAAAATCTGAAATATGTAGATGTGGATTACCCTTGTTTTATTATCACCACTAATTTGGATTAACCTAGTAAGCATAGGATTGCAACGCACTGCAACAAAGATGTGAAATCACTATTCACCCATATCTATATATTTGATTTTTGCTCCCAAAGACCTAGTTGACCTAGTTTTAAGTATAAGATGTTGTCACTTTCATTAAATTCGGATATATATCACAAGATATAAAAGTAAGTGTGCACTGATTATATATGTATCAAGTAAATTAATTGAGATTCTTTGAAGGCATAATTGAAAAATGATACGAAGAACATGTGAGTAGTAAAACAAATCAATTATAACTTATGCCATGAACTGGGTGGAGTCGGTGACAGTTACTGACATTGTAAGCGAAACGCATGCTTACTGGGATTATGGTAGGTGTGTGGCCTGAATCAAAAAGCTTCAGCGATGATGGGTATGGACCGATTCCATCCAAGTGGAAGGGCATTTGCCAAAATGACATTGACACCCGATTTCATTGCAATAGGTCAGTTTTTCTTCTCTTCTAACCCCACTTTTCACCTTTCCTCCATGCCTATCTTCATCCTTGTCCGAGAATGTGCACGCACTACTCATCTCGGGTGATTTAGGATCTTGATGGTGGGGGAGGACCAGTCCCTGAAAATAAGCTTATTTATTCATTTCCAATTTTATGGTACTGCTTTTTATCCGTAAGCGTGGAGAAAAAGATTATTAGCAGACATTTAACCTTAGCTTAGCTGAAACGGTATCTAAACCTGTTTTATGAAATATGTTACTTGTATTATATACAGACCAGGGTTTAGCGCCTACCTAAAATTGCTGTCTTCATGTTAAAAGGAAGCTAATTGGAGCAAGGTACTTCAACAAAGGTTATGCTGCCATTGTTGGCAGCAAATTCAACTCTTCCTTCAATACACCACGAGACAATGATGGTCATGGAACGCATACTTTATCCACTGCTGGGGGTAACTTGGTAGCCAAAGCAAGTGCTTTCGGCTTTGGTAAGGGAACAGCAAAAGGAGGGTCACCTAGAGCTAGAGTAGTGACATACAAGGTGTGCTGGCCACCCGTTGGAGGAGAAGAATGTTTTGATGCAGATATATTGGCAGCTTTCGACATGGCCATTCATGACGGTGTTGATGTTCTGTCTGTGTCACTAGGAGGAGAACCCATTGACTTTTTTAATGACAGCATTGCGATTGGCTCTTTTCATGCTATCAAGCATGGAATTGTTGTGGTCTGCTCTGCTGGCAATTCAGGACCTGCTGATGGTACGGTCGTAAACATTGCTCCATGGCAGATCACTGTTGGAGCTAGCACCATGGATAGGGAGTTTCCTAGTATTGTTGTCCTCGGCAATGATATGCGCTACAAGGTTTACTTTCCCCGTTGTTTTGGTGTTTATGAAATATGTTGCGACTGTTTTCTTTTCGTACATGCTCAAATTGAGTGAAAGTAAACCATAACTTAAGGTCTACTGGTCAATAAAGTGTAATACTTGCACATGTTGGCAACTGGGACTAACAAATGCTTATTTCCTTCGTGAAGGGACAAAGTTTATCAACCAAAGTTTTACCACACCAGAAGTTCTTCCCGCTGATAAGTGCAGCCGATGCCAAGGTGGCCAATGCATCAGTTAAAACCGCGTAAGAATTGAATACATCTCATTAGTGATACTTTTGTTGCACATATACAGTTATATACCAACTGTTTCTAACACTTTCAGTCAGTAATGTATGCACTTCCACGCTCACAACGTCCTTCTGCAGACACATGCTGATTTGTAGATTCTTGCAGATTGTTCTGTCAGGCCGGAGCCATTGATCCCAAAAAGGCAACAGGAAAGGTTTTGGTATGTCTTCGAGGGCTGAATGGAGGAGTGGAGAAGGGTCAGCAAGCAGCTCTGGCTGGTGCTGTGGGCATGATTCTTGCTAATGACATTTTCACAGACAATGAAATTTTAGTTGAGGCTCATGTCCTCCCTGCTTCAAATATCAATTACACCGATGGTCTCACTGTTTTCACTTACATTAATTCAACAAAGTAAGTCTTGGAACCAAATAATATATGTTAAATTTCACCTTGACATTTCAGTGACTGTGTATGGATATCTGGAATAGGAATCCCACTGCTTATATTACACCTGTAACCACTCAAATTGGCAAAAAGCCAGCCCCTGTCATGGCAGCATTTTCATCCAAGGGACCCAACACAATCACACCCGAGATCCTCAAGGTATTTGCTATCAGTATGTGCATAAATTTTCCAAATCCTTGGCTAATTTTAGTATCCCACATTCAGCCTGATATCACCGCACCAGGAGTGAGTGTAATAGCTGCGTATACAGAAGCAGAAGGGCCGACAAACGAGGATTTCGACAAGCGCCGAGTTCAATTCAACTCTTTATCGGGCACTTCGATGTCGTGCCCTCATGTTTCAGGCATTGTTGGCCTACTTAAAACCCTTTATCCTAACTGGAGTCCCGCGGCCATCAAATCAGCTATTATGACCTCCGGTAAGAAACGTGTTTCTAAAGCAAATAACTTTTGGTTTGAAGCTTTTTAAACTTGCTTTTTCTTTGGATGCAGCAACCACATTGGATAACCTGAATGAGCCAATTCTAAATGCATCAAACATCAAAGCAGGACCATTCAGCTATGGAGCCGGACATGTACAACCTAATCTTGCTATGGATCCCGGGCTTGTTTATGACTTAACCCCCACTGATTACCTAAACTTCCTATGCGCTTTGGGGTACAATGAAACACTAATTTCACTGTTCTCAAAGAACACCTACAAGTGCCCCAACCCAATCAATCTTGCCAATTTAAACTATCCTTCAATCACAATCCCTAACCTTGGTGGATCCATTACAGTGACCAGGACCGTTAAAAATGTTGGTTCACCAGGTACTTACAGAGCTAAAGTGATGAGACCGATGGGAATTTCGATTTATGTTAAGCCCCGAAAATTGAAGTTCGAAAAGGCTGGTGAAGAGAAGACATTCAGTGTTACACTCAAGGTTAAGAATGCTCAGGCAATTAAGGAGTATGTATTTGGAGAGCTGATATGGTCAGACAATGTACACTATGTAAGGAGTCCTATAGTAGTGAAGGCAGTCTAAAAGATAGTCAAAATTTGCTTGAGCTAGCATTTTAAGTTTTAATCCTTGGATTAACCCTTTGATTGCTGCCAAGCTATGTACTTTGCCATGGCCCTTTATGTGTTCTATATAGTCAAGAGAATTTAAGATAATTTGATTACTATTTATGTATATGAAAAAAGTTGATAAAGAGATGAAAGCACTACATATACATAAACAAAAGTTACAACTTTATATAAAATTTACCAGGCATTCAAAGGAGACCTTTCGCCCATAAAAATAACAGTAGCTAAAAAAAATAAAACATAAACAATATGATTCTCAGCCTTCATTCTCGACCCTACATAGTAGTTTCCGAACATGGATCCACATTCAAAACCAATCCTCTTTGAAATTCGACATAGGGGTATGCTATAGGTTGATCCTCACCTTCTGTTTTCCACCTACAAAATTTGTCACTATGTTACAGTAAATTGGGATTTTTAAAGTTGAAGAAGAAAATAGCAGTAGTGTTGATTTTATTTACTGGATATACATAAAAGAAAATCACCTGAAGTTTTGAACAAGGTGGTGGAGGAAGAAAGCAACCTCAACCTTGGCTAGGTCAGATCCAGGACAGCATCTTGACCCACCTCCAAAGGGTGTAAATTTTTTGCATGTGGGATCCTGGCTCTGCATCAAAAACATGGAAAATAATCTTTTATGTTTTCCCCACAAAAGAGTCCAGGTTGACTTGAACTCGAACCTATACTAAATGTCACCTGATTACAAGAACCGAGTTGAGCTCGGGTTTGAAAGATCATCTTTCATTAACAAAGCATTTCAACTTCAAGAAATTTGATAGTTGAAAGTTTTGAAAAATCAACACGGGTTTCTGAAATGCAACAAAACATGTTTCTTTATTTTGTTTTAGATGGTAATGAATGTGTAAATCAAGAAGTTGGTCAATCGGATCCATTGTAAGGTATGTTAGGTTTGGTGTACCAAATATCTGTAATGGCCATAAGGTACAGTGAAAGGCTATTTTAATGAATCTAACAAAAAAAATGGTGCGTATCTCCCAATTTCTGATGAAAAGTCGTCACTTTGTCCTACAATTTATAAGGTCCCCCACCCCCACAATTTCAACAAAATAATGCTACAAACAGATCAAAATTTCCAAGGGATGGCCACCAGTTTCAGAACCAGAACTTCATTTCAACAACTTAAAAATTAGAAATATATAAAAAAAAAAAACTTTTACTTTAAAACATACTATAATCATTATTATTATTAGTATTATTTTTCTATAGGGGAATGATTATAAGTGATCACTTTTATATTTTGACTTCAGATTTTGGAGGAGCCCAATATGAACATATGAAAGTAGAAATTAAAAAAATAGGATAAGTTTTGAGTGAAAGTTAGGGACACGGTCCCTTTCAGCCATTACTTAGATGAGGCCATGGGTACCCCATTTTAGGGCATGAGATGAGTAATTTACCTCCCACCGCCATGGATGGAACTGGGGAGCATTTGCATGGAGAGATGGGTCTAAATGAACTGCAGTGAAAACAGGTAGGACCTTCCATCCTGATGGAATTAGGTAACCTGTTTCAACCCAAAACTTTGGGTTATATATCTTATAATGGAAGTATAAATTACAATATCTATAAGATCATGCACTGCATTTTTTTATTGAATCACGAATCATATTGCACATTGTTATTTTAGAACTAATAACATTTTTATATCGAAATAAATAAATAACAAAACCTTTATATTTGACATCTTTAAGAGCCTTTCGGTGAACGAATTTGACAACGTTGCCATATCTGAGAGCTTCATTGATGACCTACAAGCATGAAAAAGAAAAGCAAGCATGCATTAGAAAAAAAAAAGGTTATAAAATCACATCATTATTCCAAACATGCTAGAAAAAGGTGTATCAGAACAAAGTTGTATTTTTTTTCTTTGTTGGGGTATTAGAAGAAAAAGTTGTGTTCTATTTATATATTAAAGTATGAAAAAGAACATATATATATATATAGAAAATTTCTTACATATTGAGTGAATTCCATTTTCTTATAATCCTCCCAGTCCAAATGATCATGTTTCTGCTTCATGCTCCTTATTTTAAGATGTTCTTGCTGTATTTTTGGTTCAAAACATAATTAAAAAGTTTTAGAGACTAATAATAGAAGATCTGCATGAAATTGATGGAAATTAGAATTAAGGGTGGGGTTACCTTTAACTGTTGCAATGCAGCTGGGGAGTGGCTTAAGAAATGAACCACCATACACATCAAAAGGGAAGTAGTTTCGTAGCCACCCAATAAAGAATCCAAAACAAAGCTCACTTTTTCATCTTCAGATAAGGTATCAACAGATAGAAGGATTTCTAGGAAATCACTGTTTTTTTTAGAATTATTATTATCATCATCATCATCATTATTATTTCTTCTTCTTGCTCTTCTTTTCTCTACAATAGCTTTGACAGTAGAAGATATTCTGCTTCTAGCCTGTAAAGATAGTCAAAGGTAAAGTTGATGATCACATGCTTCCTTTTTGCAGCCAAAAACAATAAAAAGAAAAAAAGGAGTGAGATATATAGAGCTAAGCTAAGTCTCTCATAAATCATTTATTAAACCACACCATAATTATTATTGTTTCATTTAATTTAATAAACAAAGCTATCAATACAGTGCTTTTGTTGAGTACCTGAACAGCTCTTGCATATGGGGTTCCAGGAATATAGAGAGGGAGAGAGATGAGGCCTCTCATAAAAGTGAGAAAATCTTCTAGAATTTCTGAAGTCTCTGGCTCTTGTGGTGTCAACCCTAACACTTGCTTTACTATTACATTGAATGTGAACTATACATGGAACCAAAAGTTGACAAAAGGAAAAAATAAAAAAGTAAGAAACATTCCATTAGAATTTTATTAGATTCTTTAACATTATTATTTATTAATTACTAGTGGTACTATACCTTTCTAGCCTCTTCACAGAAGATGACTTTTGGTTTATTTTTCCATGAGTCCAGAATTTGAATGGCTATGTTTTCAATGTCATGGAGAAACTCAGGCTTTGATTTGGTAATGGTGACCAGTGAGAGTGCTGCATTTCTGAGCCTCTTGTGAGTGTCTCCCACTACCACAAGCATTGAAACCTTGCCCAAGATGCCATGGATAGGCTTTGGATAACTACACTCGAACAGCTTGCCTTCAGTTTGAAGTATGAAATAGTTTAGCTCTGGGTCACATGATACCACTGTGGGGGAGAAGAACAAATGGGATTTGAACACCTTCCCATACCTGAAATTTCAATACCATTTTTCATTTTAGATTACTCCACGCACACACACATATATATATACATCACAGCTGAAGGAGTGAAAAATCATCATACAAAAGGCATATAAATATGTGATGTAAGTTATAAACTTACCTAGAACAATGATCATGAAGAAACGCCCCCACAGAATTGGAAGAGTGAGGCTTTAAGAAGCTAAATGTTTCCCCAAGTAAAGGCCATCCAAAACTCCCCTTGGGGACAGTCCCACCCTTACCCTTGAAGAGCAAAGGCCAGAAATGGTTCAACACAACAACTAGAATAAAACCAACAACTCCCCCAACCAAAACAGCCACCCAGCAAGAATCACCTTCAGCCATAGACTAAAGAAACTAAACAAAGATATTTTATGTTCTAAAACTTTGCTGTCTAAGAACTCTTAAAGGTCATCAATAACTCGGACTTTTTTATGAAACCGAACGTGCAGCCTACAATTCCTATTTATAGAGAAAGAGAGAGGGGAAAGGGGGTGATGCCCTTTGCTTTGTAGTTGTAGTAATAGACTAATTGTATAAAATATTTTAAAATTTAATTTAAAACCAAAGTGAAGAAAAAGCAAACAGGCTTTTCCACAGTTTGTTACAGTCTGTAAATTTACTTTTTTCAGAGGTAAGGCATAGGAAATGAAATACTTCTATCTAGTCTAGGATCTAGACTATTTACCATATTCTTAGGGCTCTAGAAGATGAATAGTGAATAATCAATATTATATTTACTTGGTTTTTCTTTTTAAAAGAAAAAAGAGAACATATTTTTTTTTAAATGTGTTTTCTGGTGGGGAATATGCTAGATAGGAAAATAATGAAGTTTATTCTGTGCATAGATAATTGGATAAAATTAAAGGTTAAACTCCACCATTAGATATTAGGTAATATTTTTAATCCATTAATAAGAATTACGATTTAGTTATTTAACTATTCAAAATTTCATATTTAAATTATCGGATTACTAAAAATTAATGTTATATGGTTTTTTTAGTTTGTATTGTCTAAACTAATCGAAAACTTTTTTCCTTCTTTTCTATAATTTAATTTATAAAACAGTTTTGAACGTCATAAATCTATGAACTAAATTTCAAACAGCTTTTTTTTTCGATCTCCGACATGAACCATCAGATCGACTTAAATCTAAGGAATGTTCTTCAACTCATCGATGAGCACTAATCCACCGTTTTGATAATCGAATCGTCACTTGGAGCTCATTGGCGGAATAGTTTAATGACTTAGATAAAAACTTTTGCATAATTTAGTGACTTAAATGAAAACTTTCGAATAATTTAGTGACTAATTTGTAACTTTTTTAATTAAGTGAACAAAATGAAAATTTACTCATAGTTTAGTGATTAGTTTTGTAATTTATCCTAAAATACATGTGCAAGAACAAATTTAGTTTTTTTAATGTTTAGTATTTTGGTTTTAATTTATTATTATTACTTTTCACCCTTAACTTTTAAAATTTCATTAAATTGCTTTTTTGGATAAAATTTAATTATTAAAATTTTAAGTATATTGATAATTATTGAGCTAACTATAAATACGACAAAGGTAAGCACACATATCGAACAATAGAATAGTTATGGTGAGTAGGGAATATCATATCCACGAGGACTAAAGGTACTAGTAATTACCATCTTCTTATTATCTAATCGACAAATTGGGGTGATGTGTTTTAATCTAAAATTACTAAACTAATTTATCTAAGTACGCAATAGAGAATGAATCAATGAAATAATCAAATATTAACCAATGAGATTAACAATTCTCAGGAAAGAATCCGCCTAGACTTCACATTTTATTATGAATCTGAATTAAACAATTTATTCACTTGTGTCTTAATCCATAGAAATTCCTAAATTATGTTAATATCTCTTTCGAGAATAAGAACAACTGACTCTAGATTGACTAATTCAAATATCTTTCTAATTAAAACCCCTATTATTGCATTACCTCGATCTATGGATTCCCTTATTAGATTTGACTCTAATCCGATAGATTTTTGTAGTCCTATTTCTATGATTGCATACAACTCTACTAAATTATGCTAGATCTACTATTCAACAGGGAATTTTGCTCCACAGAAATAAGCACATTAGATATGAATTAGTATCCCGAAAATATTAAAACAAGAAATAAACATACATAATTAAGAACAAGAATCAAGTATTTATCACGTAAAAATAGAAATTAAAATTAGAGGATCCATCATAAGTTTTATCCTCCCTAAGTATCTAGGGAATTTAATTCATAATTTTGAATGAAAACATCTCTTCGATCTTAATGGAGATCCGCTTTCGTGTTGATTCCGATGGTGTTTTTCGAGTGTTTTCTTCGATCTTCTCTGATTGCTTCCTTCTCTATTCTTCTAATTGGTATTTATAGTATTTAGAATGCTCAGAAAGCCTAAAAATTGGGTTTTTCGCATATTTAGGAAGAAAGATGTGAAATCGACACGGGCTGGCACATGGGCGTGTGGCCAACCCGAGTGGAAATGCCCAGCCCGTGTGAATCTTGAAAACAGCTCTTTTTGTCCGATTTCAGCTCGTTTTTCGCTCTTTTCACTCTCAAATGCTCTCCTAAGTATAGAAACATGAATTTAAATGATTAGGAGCATCCAATTCACTAATTTACATCATTAATCATCCAAAAACACATTAAGAATGAGATTAAAATATGTTACTTTTATATATTATCATATATTAACATGGTAGCTCATATGATGGTTTACATATACTTTATTACTAACGTGGATAATTTTTAAAGTTTTAATAAATTTGTAAATAACTTTCTATATGTTTTTTAATTTTTATAAAATACACATAGATTGTTATGCAAGTTGTAACTTGAGTACCATTAAAACTTATTATTATGCCTAAAAATAAGTAAAAAAATTATCATTAAGAGTTAAAATAAGACCAAAGTGATAATAAATAAATATTAATAGTAAAACTTATTATCCTGTGCGAGTTATAATATTGTCAAGTGTGCTTCAATTATAACTAGATTAGGGCACACCTATGAATGGAAAAAAATCAATTTATAAAATATATTTATAAAAATTTTGTATTAAGACCAAGTGATGCCTTTATTGAAATTGTTAAAAGTAAATTCCACTAAAGGTTACTAAACATTTAGTAAGTTTACATTTTGTTCACTCAATTTCAAAAATTTACGAAAGTGTCACTGAACTATTTCAAAGTCTTCATTTAATTCACTGAACTATTCGAAAATTTTTATTCAAGTCATTGCACTATTAAGTTTTTTTAAAAGTCCAACTAGCAAGCTCCAAGTAACGATTCGATGATCGATATGGTGGATCAGTACCCATCAACAAGTAGAAGAAATGTCACACCCAAAAATGTTAAAGGTTTGATATATCGAAAATTCTGTTAATTAGAAAAAGGTTTTGTTTATGTGGATTCTAGTGTGATTATGAGAATTTTGTGGTTTAATTTGTAAATAGTTAGAATTCAAGTTTAGTCTCATTACATTAGAACCAAGAGTTTTCTATTAGTGTCAACATTATGATTAAGGATATTAATAGCACTAATCGACTTGGGATTAAGGGAAACGGTAGTGGAAAGACTATATATGGGAGAATTCTTTCATACTGATATTCATTTTCTTTCTTCCATCTTCTCTAGTTTGTTTTGAAAAAGAGAAAAGTTAATAAGCGATATGCATGGTGAGAGAAATTAATGTATCAGCTTAAGGGATTGAGGATTTAGTAAACTGTTAACCGATAAGAAGGAGGCTCAGGTGACAAGGAAAAGCTAAGCAGATGTAATCAGTACCACATTTTAGGTATTTTGCTGGTGAGTTTCTAAACTCAAATTGTCTGTGGTTGTTATATATATCAACATAGTGTTATTGTGTTATGTTTGACTTCATGTTCTGTTGATAAATAGTTGAATAATTTTTGTAGGTTGTTTTGTTGTACGATTGACTTATGTAAAGTTATGATTTACAAATGCATGTCTGATTGTATGTTTCAGTTCGTTGTTTTGATTAACTTTCACTATTAAAATAATTACTGATGAAATTACCATTGAAAATATCTGATTGATGATATGTTTGACATGATTTGTATTGTGTTATTAACAATATGTTTAGTTGAATTTTTGTTATATGTTCGTCGTGAACATGAATGATATGTGGAGTATGAAGGTATGTATGGTGGATGAAAGATGAAGGAATGTCACGTTGTGCACTCTGTGCCACGTGTTATTAGGCTTTGCGGAGGTTCGGGAAGATTGTATGAAGAATGTATATGCATGATTTTTAGTTTTACGAAAGTTCGGTTGGAACGTACAGAGATATATGCGCACACGTATATGATAACCCTACGTGGGTTCTGAGTATGAGACTCTACGGAGTTTAAGGCTTAAAGCCTTGTATGTGGAAGCAAGTTTATGGTAATGACATATGTAAGTGAAAGTCCGTCGAACTTGTTCTTTAAGTTTTTCATCAAAAGCATATGTGGGAATTCACCATACCAAGTTTGCGACAAAATTTGCATATGAAAGTCCGCCATATTCGTGAATCTTCTTCTAGGAATCTGTATGTATGAAAGCCCGTCAGACTTGTTTTTTGGGTTTCATGACAAAGTTATACATGGAAATTCCTTCACGTGAAAGTTCGTAGAATAGCCCGTGTATAGGAATTTGCTTCTATATATTAATATTTGTTTATGAATCTGCATGTATGAGTCTTCTATATATGAGTTTGCACCTATAAATCTTCAATATGAATCTATATGCACAAAAGTCCACTGGATATATCTTTATGAATTAAGGTATGGTAGTTTGACGATCTTGCATCCATGTTTCAAGTTTAAGAGTTCAAAGAGGCTATCCTTCATAAAAGTTAGCATGGGTTATTACCAAGTAAGTGATCATAGAAGCTTGTCCTTATGTTCAAGATAAGAGAGTTCATATAAATTGTTTTCTCAAGTCAAAGTCAGCAGGGATTTTGTTTTACGTAGGAGCCTGCCAAGGACTATTTTTAAACCAAGAGTCTACAATGAATATTTGCCAAACAAAAGTCCAGCGGTAGGGTTAAAACTAGTCGTGGTTGGTATTCTAGGTGTGTATTATAACCTTTTTCACGAACATTAATGGAAGAATCAACCTTATCATGTTGATGTTAGAACTAATAGGGTTTTGACATGTGTTTAACTTTCTTTTTACTTCAATGTTTAGACGGAGTTGTTCTTGGGATTGTTGGCATTGTTGTTCATGCCTTATTTGTTGTTACATCATTTGGTCTCTTAAAGCCCTTATATCTTTTTTTAGTTCCAAAAATTGTTGGGAAGAAGCTTTGGGGTTGTAATCGGTGTTCTTGGTTGTTTGTTCATCGGAGGTCAGTATTGGGCATATATTTGGTGGCAAGGGGAATGTATTATTGTACCTAGGTTGTTGATGATACCGATTTTCATATGCATCATTGTAGGGGTTGTAAGGATGTGCTGGATAAGGATTGTTGGTTTAGCTAGTGTACTGGATGGTAGGAGTGGTGGTTGTAGTAGGATTTTCGAAGATGTTGCAATATCTTCAATATATATCTAGTGTTCCAATAATTATAAATGAAATGGTGCAAGTAATAAAACATTACAACTTTTGGTTATTAATCAAGGGTTATGACTATTCATAATAATGAGTTATATCTCTTAAATATGAAAAGTTATATTACTTAGCTTTATAACAAAGTTATTCAGGAAATAAAAATATTAAAAAGTTATGTCTCAAGAGAATTCTTATAAATAGGAGTGAGATTTCATTTGAATAAGATACCAAAAAGTTCTTAAAAAGGTTTTTCTATTCTTCCTCTATTTTCTACTATTCTTATATTGTTCTATAAAGAATTATTGCAGAAATTCTTTATAGAAATTGATTTTCTTGTTATACTCTGTTCAGTTCTTTGTGGAATATTTTCGTCAATGTAAAACACAAGTAGTCATTGGGTTTTATTGTATCTTCGAGATTCATTTGCTTGAAACTCGTTTGCACACCACTCGTTTGCACACCAAGTATAGGTGGGGTGAATAGAACCTTAAAGATAGTGACTTAATATACACATTGGAGTCTTAACCTATTGATTGGTTTTTTTCTTCAAGAAATTGTTTGTGTTTCGATCGTGTGTTCGAGATTTACCTCACCAACAATTCAGAAATTTCGTGCCAACAGATGGTCTCTTCAAGATGAGTTATGTAGTCCATGTTCATTATAACAATTGTTGAAGACCAAAAGAAAAAGTAGAAAGACAAGGCAGTTCATATAGTAGTGAGGTACTAAAAGTCACTATATGAGAGGGTGGAGCAAGTGTGATATTAAAGAGAGGTTGAAGAAGAAATCTATTTTTCCAAGGAGGGATATTTATTGGCGAGGACGACCACCCTTTACATTAGGCTTTGGCACATATCAACATTGATTTTATCATGGTTGACCCCTTCAGCAACATGATAAATCTTCTAAATAAGCAATGATGAGATTGATGTGAACCTGGTGAGGCTCACGTGTGCTTTACGTATGTTTCCTGCAAATAAATAACTTAACACTTATCTTCAATGAGGTAAATTGAAAGCACACTCTACATATGTACACTTAAGAAGGCCACAATTGACAAAATGTTGTTCAATGACTAAAAAAACCAGTTCAAAAATATAAAAATAGAGATTAATCAACTAATTTTTAAATTAAAATTCTCCTTTTAATAGAAAGCAGCCCCTTTTATTTGAATACTCAATTGCATTTTAACTGAAAATTTTGTAAATTATTAGATTAGGATCCAGTGAATTTTGAGTTCGAATTTATCTTAAATTTGTGCCTTGATGTTTTACAAATTTTAAAATTTAGAAGTTCTGTTTTTTAAAAAGTTAAAATATTTTTTTAAAGATAGGATATGTTATTTAAAAAAAATAATATCCCAATTTGAGCACTTAATTTCAAATATAAAAAAGTAAAGATTAATCGATTGTTTTTAAAATTAAAATTCTCACATTGAGCAGAATAAAGCTAATGTTATGGAAGGCAATGTCACCTTTCAAAGTCGTAATCTCTTTACTTTTTGGCTTAATTTGTACCGGAACATTTTAAAAATATTTATAATATTCCAATAGTTATAATTGAAAAGCTACAAGTGATTCAAAAAATAATCACGCTTAATAATTAAGTAAGAGTTATCACTATTCATAGTGATCAATTATGTCTATTGTCACAAAAAGTTATATACTTAATTAATAATAATGGGTCATAATATATATGTTTATTTGTTAGGAACTTTTTTGCATACCATATATAGGTGGGGGCGAATAAAATCTTAAAAAAAGTGGCAGTACTACACGCCTTGAAGCCTTTGTAAGTTTATTTTTATCCTCATGCACCAACAATCTGATATCTAAAGTATTCTTTTGTTATTGGCAAAAAAAGTACATTTTTGTTATGCTTTTTTTTTTTACAATTTTTGAAGGGAGGTTAAATGAAATTCTGATGGTTGTATTAGCGAATAATAAAAAAAAAGGCTATATGACCCTTTTTTAAGGGTATAAAAAGCCCTCAAATTTTTCAGAAAAAAACAATTAAACCTTTTTTTTACTCAATTGAGTATTTAAACTTTCAAAATGCATCAAAAAGGTCCTCAAAATTTTTCAAAAAAAGTAAGTAATCTCCTTTCTTTCTTTTTTTGCACTCAATTGGGTACTTGAATTGTCAAAATACATAAAAAAGATCCTTTGACAATTAACTTTAACAGTTGACCATTAAAGTTAACTTTCCTTAATTTTTTCAGTTAAAGTCATCCCGTATCACAACCACAGCGTGATATGTGACAAAAATTATAAAAATAAAATAAATAAAAGTTATAAAAATGATAATGCTCTAGAATAACGTATTTTTATGTATTAGTCATGTGTTTATTCTGAGCTTGATCATACTAATTTGGGCTATTTATGTCGTTTTATCTTTTAGGGACTGGTTTGGAGGCAAAAGCAAAATTAAGGGACAAAAGTACGAATTTGGAGACATATTGGGCTGATATGCGACACAGGAAAAAGATTGCGCCAAAAGTGCGAGCGTGGAAGACACAAGGACTAAAAACGCAAAAAGAAGAGATTTTATTCTATAAGACTCCATTTTATTTATATTAGGATAATTAATATTAAGATAATTATTAGGATTATTCAAATTTAGGATTTTATTTTAATTATCTTTAATTAAATGTATTTATCTTTTTAAAATTTAAGTTCAATTAGACTATCTCCCTAGCACTATAAATAGGGGTGAAGTGACTCTATTTGGGGTTCATCCTTTTCTGTAAACACTCTCCTCCTGAAAGTATAGGCTTTTGTTTCTTCATATTTTCTTTCAATAAAATTCCCTTTTCCATTTTTATATTTATTTTCTTTTCCACCATTATCATGAGCCACTAAAACCTATCTAGCCGAAAGTTGTCAATATTCCCCAAAAAGGGTTCTTGAGGCCTAGAATCCGTACTTAGCCTTCTCGCCAAGTATTCATCGTTTCTCCGCACTACGGGCTGACGCTTCCGTCCATAGCCCTTAAGAAGTAAGATTTTCAGCATATGCAAAGACGGCCGCTTTGTATGTTTTGGAAGGATTACACAGTCGGTTCGTTAACTTACTGCGTCAGAGGTTGGCAAGCCAAAGAGACAAAATGGCGTGGGATTCGCCATTGAGAAGCGTTGATCTAGCATAGATTACTGGCTAGAGTCAGGTTCCCTAAAAATCGTAAGTCTAATCTTTAGAGCTGGTGGTCGTAGGCGTTCTCTTCCACTATAACTGGCTTACTTGAGTTGAGAAGGGTTATTTAAAAGCTGATGATTGAACCTAAGGCGAAGTGAGACAACTGGAGGCTGGAATCTGCCAATAAGAATTTCTTTTCCTTTAACTCTCCTTATTATTTTTTTATATTTTCCATCTCAATTTTCGTCATTTATTTAATTTCGTAATTTCAATTTAATTTAAATACTATTTTTATTTTTCCAAATCGAAATTTTTAATTCTGTTTTTTTTTATTTTTTTCAGGAACGCAAGTTTATTGGCCAAGAAATTTTCCAAGATTTCAAGAAACGAGCATTCGTACAATCCGGTCCCTGAGGATTCGACCCTACTTCCCCTTTCCTAATATTTTTATTATTTTACAGGGAATAGGATATTTTTGTGCTCTCAACGACCGCATCAAATTTTGGCGCCGTTGCCGGGGACCGGTAATGTACTAATCTTGTTTTTTATTTCTTATGACCAGATCTGCTCCAGGAACTCTTGCATTTGATTCAGAGATCGAAAAGACTGCGAGAGCTAATCGCAAGGAAACAAAGCTAAGAAAAAAGCAGTCAGCGGTGGTTGGAACTCAAAGTAATCCACCGCCAGAAATCAGAATCGATGACGAAGCAGAGTCTAGGGTTAACGAAAACCCTACTCAAACTTTTGAAGGCAAAAAAGTAGAAATTGATTCCCCAGAAGAAGTGCTTAATGCTAGGGTTGACGTAAACCCTAATTTAGCATTCAACCTATGGCTCAGACAATTCGGCAATTGGCCGAAGTGCCGACAGAACAACCGCCACTATGCATCGCGTATCCTACTATGGATACTGATTTCGAGCTGAAGTCAGGATTGATTCAGCTACTGCCAACTTTCCGTAGGTTACAAAATGAAAACCCCCATAAGCATTTAAAAGAATTTCATATGGTTTATTTGAGTATGAAACCTCAAGGGGTAACTGAGGATCAAATTAAATTGCGCGCTTTCCTTTTTTCCTAGCAGATTCAGCTAGGGAATGGTTATTTTATTTACCTCCTGGATCCATTACAACTTGGGCTGATCTATCTCGCTTATTTCTTAACAGGTTTTTCCCTGCATCACGTGCAGTTGAGTTAAGAAGAGAAATCGTGGGCATAAGGTAAAAAGACGTAGAGACTTTATACGACTATTGGGAGCGACTTAAGAAGTTGTGTGCAAGTTGCCCATAACACGGTATAACGGAACAGTCTTTGCTCCAGTACTTTTATAAAGGCCTGAAACCCATGGAGATGAATATGGTAGATGCCGCGAATGGATGAGCGTTAGTCAACATGACTCCCCAGCAAGAAAGAGACTTGATCTCCACGATGACTGCAAATTCTCAACAATTCCGAGCCAACCCTGAACCCCCTAGAAGGGTTCATCAGCTAAGTAATCCAACCTTAGAAGATAAAGTTGATAGAATTGCTAATATTTTGAATTCTCTTGTTGCAGAAAAAGCAAAGACAGCCCGGTTATGCGGAATATGTGCTACCCCTAAACATACAACTGATACATGTCCCAGTTTGAATGATGATACTATGGCCCATTTAGATGCTGTGGGAAATTTTCCTGGGCCACCACAAAGGCGATACAACCCTTACGCAAATACCTACAACCCAGGATGGAGGGATCACCCTAACTTAAGTTATAGGGCCAACCCACGATATAACCAACCATACCAGAACCGAGTTCCATAACAGCCATGAGATTCGGGTAATTCTCTAGAAACTTTAGTCAATAAATTAGCAGCTAACATGCTTGATTTTCAACAGAAAACTGAAGCGTCTATAAGAGAATTGACCACGTCAATTGAGAAGATGAACTCTCAAGGGAAGCTGCTATCGCAAACAGAGCCAAACTCGAGGCAAAATGCAAATGCAGTAACGTTGAGAAGTGGAAAGGTGCTGGAACCAATTCCTGGCAGAAATCTTGGCCAAGAAAGTGCCTAGGAAAAACTCGAAAACGATGAACAGGTCCCAGCGAAACCCCCACTGTCGAAAATCCAACCTCCATTCCCAAGACGATTAAATTAGTGTCAAAAAAGTAAGGAAGACAAGGAGATCCTCGAAACATTCAGAAATGTCGAGATCAATTTACCACTGTTAGATGCCATCAAACAAATTCCGCGGTATGCCAAGTTCTTCAAAGAGCTTTGCACCAACAAACGAAAACTAACAGGTAATGAAAAGGTAAGTGTTGGTGAGAATGTTTCCGCAGTGCTACAGTGGAAAATGCCGGTTAAATGCAAAGATAGGGGAATGTTCGTTATTCCATACAAAATTGGCCATTTAGGAATTAAAAAGGCTATGTGTGATTTAGGGGCCTCCATAAATGTAATGTCTTATTCTATTTATGAATCACTTAACGCGGGTTTTTTGACAAAGATAGGTGTTATTATTCAATTGGCGGACAGGTTTATTGTGCATCCTGAAGGAGTCCTCGAGGACGTCTTGGTAAAAGTTAATGAACTTATTTTCCCTGCAGATTTCTACGTAATAAAGATGGAGGAGGACAACACTGCTGGATCTTCGGACCTCCTGTTGGGCCGACCCTTTCTTAATACTGCTAGCACCAAGATCAATGTCTGAAGCGGCACTCTTACGATGGAATTTGATGGGGAGATCGTGAAATTTAATGTTTACGATGCCATTAGCCATCCAAGCGAAATCTTGAGCGTAAACCGTGTCGACATGATTGACTCATTAGTAGACGAGACTTTTGAGTCAACTTATGAAGACAAATCTGAATATAGATCTGATGATTATGAATTTGTTAATACATTATTGTCCCCATCAGAAACTAAACTTCTACCTTCTGTTATGTAGGCTCCAGATTTGGAATTGAAACCGCTTCCTGCGCATCTTAAGTATGCATTTTTATGAAAAGGTAATACCTTACCCATTATAATTTCAAATAAACTCTCTAAACCAGAGGAGGAAAGTTTGATCCAGGTACTAAAGAGTCATAAGGAGGCGATTAGCTGGACCATTGCTGACTTGAAAGGGATAAGCCCTTTGACATGCACCCACAATATTTACTTAGAGTAGAACACGAAACCAAGGAGAGAGGCACAAAGAAGTTTAAACCCTAATATGATGGAAGTGGTAAAAAAGGAAATAATTAAGTTGCTGGATGCTGATATCATTTTCCCCATTTCTGACAGCAGATAGGTAAGTCCGGTACAAGTCGTGCCCAAGAAAACGGGCGTGACAGTAAAGAAAAATGCTGAGGGTGACTTAGTACCGGTCTGAGTGCAGAAGGGGTGGCGTATCTGCATCGATTACAGGAAGTTAAACGCTTATACTAGAAAAGATCATTTCCCTCTTCCTTTTATAGATCAAATGCTTGAACGTTTAGCTGGTAAAACTCGTTTTTGTTGTCTTGATGGATATTCAGGTTTCTTCCAAATCCCTGTTGCACCAGAGGACCAGGAGAAGACCACTTTTACATGCTCTTTTGGCATATTTGCATACAGAAGGATGCCATTTGGACTTTGCAACGCACCAGCTACTTTCCAGAGATGCATGATTAGTATATTTTCCGAATATGTAGAAAAAATTATTGAAGTTTTTATGGATGATTTTATCGTGTATGGAAACTGTTTTACTGAATGCCTTGAAAACCTTACGATAATTTTGAACAGGTGTATAGAATTTAATCTTGTCTTGAACTATGAAAACTATCATTTTATGGTAGAAAAAGGTTTGATTCTAGGTCATATAGTCTCATCTAAGGGAATTGAAGTTGATAAGGCCAAAATTGACATTATAAATTCTCTGTCATATCCCTCTACTGTTAGAGAGATACATTCTTTTCTTGGCCATACAAGATTTTACAGGCGTTTTATAAAAAACTTCTCAAAAATAGTTGAACCATTGTGCGAGCTGTTGCAGAAAGATAAGAAATTTGAGTTTGACCCAAAATGCAAAGAGGCTTTTGATACACTTAAGCAAAAGTTGGTAACCGCCCCTATAGTACAAGCACCAGACTGGAACTACCCTTGGAAATTATGTGCGATGCAAGCGAACGCAACGTGGAAGCCGTATTGGGACAAAAGATAGCCAAGGAGCCTCATGTCATCTACTACACCTCAAAGACCCTAAATGTTGTACAAAGCAACTACACAACCACAGGAAAAGAACTTTTAGCTATTGTGTTTGCTTTAGATAAATTTCGATCATATTTACTAGGATCTAAGGTGATTATTTTTTCTGACCATACAGCTCTTAGGTACTTGATCGCAAAGAAGAAAGTAAAGCCAAGGCTCATTAGGTGGATTTTACTGCTCCAAGAATTTGACATCGAGATTCGTGAAAAAAAGAGGTGTGAAAACCTAGTGGCCGACCAGTTGAGTAGGATAAAAACTCCATTTGATGATGTTCCCATAAAGGATGAGTTCCCTGACGAAAACTTATTCTCAACCGATGCTCACTATCCGTGGTATACAGACATAGTTAATCTCTTAACCACAGGATCATTGCCCACTGAGTTAGCTCGATCCGTAAAAAACAAGCTTAGACACGAAGCTCGAAATTACATATGGGATGACCCATACTTGTGGAAACATTGCTCAGATCAGATAATACGACTATGTGTTCCAGAAACCAAGGTAACCTCTATCCTTACTTTTTGTCATACAGAAGCTTGTGGATGTCACTTTGGCCCTAAGCGGACAGCTCATAAGGTATTGAAGTGTGGGCTATATTGGCCCACAATCTTTCGCGACGCGTTTAACTTTTGTAAGTCTTACGATAAATGCCATCATACAAGTAATATCACTAAATGAAATCAAATGCCCCTATCCCCGATTCATGTATGTGAGATTTTTGATGTATGGGGCATTGATTTCATGGGCCCCTTTATTTATTCGTTTGGAAACATATATATACTTCTTGTAGTAGACTATGTTTCTAAGTGGATAGAAGCAAAGCCTACTTGCAATGATAATGCTAAAACTGTTGTGAAGTTTCTAAAACGAACTATTTTTTCTAGGTTTGGCACACCTCGAGTTTTGATCAGTGATCGTGGTACCCACTTTTGCAACAAGGTCATGGAGGCACTATTATCAAAATATGGATTTCATCATCGTATAGCAACAGCCTACCATCCCCAAACGAACGGCCTAGCAGAGGTTTCAAACAGGGAGATCAAGTCAATTTTGGAAAAAACGGTTCGACCCAACCGTAAGGATTGGAGTCTTCGGTTCAATGACGCGCTTTGGGCCTATCGGACGGCGTATAAGAGACCAATTGGCATGACCCTGTATCGACTTGTTTTTGGCAAAGCGTGTCATCTACCAATAGAGTTGGAGCATAAAGCTTATTGGGCTATTCGACAATGTAACATGGAGTTAGAGCCCGCAGGGAAGGCAAGGAAATTGGACATTCAAGAATTGGAGGAAATTCGCAATGATGCCTACGAGAATGCTCGAATTTATAAAGACAAAACAAAGCTGTTTCATGACAAAAATATAGTTCAGAAGCATTTCTCGGTAGGACAAAGAGTTTTTTTTTATAACTCCGTATTAAAGCTATTCCCAGGTAAGCTTCGATATCGGTGGCAAGGACCTTTTATTGTGACTGAAGTATTTACGCATGGCGCAGTCGAAATAGAAAGTGAAGAATCAGGAAAGCGGTTCACAGTCAATGGTCAACGGCTGAAGCCATTTTACGAGAATTTCCAGGCCCACACGGTCTTGAAAATTCAGTTAGAACCATCATAAAACCGTTCAAGGCGTCGAGCTAAAAACGTTAAACAAGCGCTTGTTGGGAGGCAACCCAATTTTTATTTTTCTATTTTTATTTTTATTTTATTTATTTTATCTTATTATTTTATTATTTATTATTTTCAGATACTAATAAAATTCTCTTCTTTTGTCTAGGTAAACTGAAGCAACAATAGGGAGAACTCATTACCATAATGCGCGAACGACAGTAACTACACGGGGAGTTCTTCTAAACTTTTCTTCTACCTATTTATTTATTTATTCCACATCGAGGACTATGTGGCTTAAGTAGGGGGGAGGTGGTTGTTCCTATCGTTTTAGCTGCAGAATTTTTGTTGTTGCTGCTGGTTTGGTTGTTGCTATTGTTGCTGGCTCTATTTTTTTGGAATATCTTGCCTCTTTTCATGCCCAAGAATTTAACCATGACTTTGCCACTGTTTGATTTTCATGCATGATTCTTGCCTTCTAGGGAAGTTATGATTTTTCCTATAATTGATGCCATCTCCACTGTTTTATTTTTATTAGGCTAAAAACAATTGTGATTAATAGAGTTAACTCTATCTTGCTTTTTGTAAAATTGATCAAGTTTAATCTAAAGTGAACACTTAAAATGATTGCATGCTTAATTAATGTTCATGGCTATTAGGTGATTATTGAAACTTGTTCTTGACACTTAAATTGTTTTTCCCGAAGTTCTTAAAATTTTAATTTCATTGTTAATAAATTTTTCCGTAGTTATGAGTACAGCTTAGAACGTGACTGACTGAGTAACTGGGGTAAGGTGCTTGGGTTGTCATTCTACTTCGCGTCAAAAGGTTGTGTGACGTGATAGTTAAAGCTCCGCTAATCGGAATTAATTCTTAAGAATGCGTTAGGCTGAGTAACCGCGGTTTGGTGATTGGCTGTCATCACTCTTTGCGTCAAAAGGTTCAACATACATACACACATACATAAAAAAAAAAGAGAAAATACATGTAAATAAATAAAGTTTGGGACTAAGGAAGAAACAAAGAGGGTGTCTTGGTAGGTTTAGTAATTCACCTAATTTCCATGAAATAATTCAAATCGATTTTAATTTCTGTATGTATTAATTGGAAAACTTTTTCTATTTTACCTAAAGCAAGCTTAGGGTTCTATTTATTTTTTATATGCATTTTTAACTAATTCTTATAAAACTTTGGAGTGGTATATCTTTTATGGCAGAATCTAACTTTAACAGTGGATAAGAACCGTACTTAAGGGCAAGCATGGGCTAAGTAGGGGGAATTTGATAATGCTCTAGAATAACATATTTTTATGTATTAATCATGTGTTTATTCTGAGCTTGATCCTACTAATTTGAGCTATTTATGTCTTTTTATCTTTTAGGGACTGATTTGGAGGCAAAAGCAAAATTAAGGGACAAAAGTGCGAATTTGGAGACACATTAGGCTGATATGCGACACAAGAAAAAGATTGTGCCAAAAGTGTGAGCGTGGAAGACACAAGGGCTAAAAACGCAAAAAGAAGAGATTTTATTCTATAAGACTCCATTTTATATATATTAGGATAATTAATATTAAGATAATTATTAGGATTATTCAAATTTAAGATTTTATTTTAATTATCTTTATTTATCTTTAATTAAATGTATTTATCTTTTTAGAATTTAAGTTCAATTAGACTATCTCCCTAACACTATAAATAGGGGGTGAAGTGACTCTATTTGGGGTTCATCCTTTTGTTTCTTCATATTTTCTTTCAATAAAATTCCCTTTTCCATTTTTATATTTATTTTCTTTTCCACCATTATCATGAGCCACTAAAACCTATCTAGCCGAAAGTTGTCAATATTCCCCAAAAAGGGTTCTTGAGGCCTAGAATCTGTACTTAGTCTTCTCGCCAAGTATTCATCGTTTCTCAGTACTACGGGCTGACGCTTCCGTCCATAGCTCTTAAGAAGTAAGCTTTTCAGCATATGCAAAGGCGGCCGCTTTGTATGTTTTGGAAGGATTACACAGTCGGTTCGTTAACTTACTGCGTCAGAGGTTGGCAAGCCAAAGAGACAAAATGGCGTGGGATTCGCCATTGAGAAGCGTTGATCTAGCATAGATTACTGGCTAGAGTCAGGTTCCCTAAAAATCGTAAGTCTAATCTTTGGAGCTGGTGGTCGTAGGCGTTCTCTTCCACTATAACTGGCTTACTTGAGTTGAGAAGGGTTATTTAAAAGTCGAGGATTGAACCCAAGGCGGAATGAGACAACTGGAGGCTGGAATCTACCAATAAGAATTTCTTTTCCTTTAACTCTCTTTATTATTTTTATATATTCTCCATCTCAATTTCCGTCATTTATTTAATTTCGCAATTTCAATTTAATTTAAATACTATTTTTATTTTTTCAAATCGAAATTTTTAATTCTGTTTTTTTTTCAGGAACGCAAGTTTCTTGGCCAAGAAATTGTCTAAGATTTCAAGAAACGAGCATTCGTACAATACGGTCCCTGAAGATTCGACCCTGCTTCCCCTTTACTGTTATTTTTATTATTTTACAGGGAATAGGATATTTTTGGTGCTCTCAATGACTGCATCAAAAAATTATAAAATTTTAATAAAAATATAAAATTTATAAAAATTAATCGTAAAACTTTTTATAAAAAATTTCTCGAAACAAACAAGTAGGAAACAAAAGTTGAAACATAAATCATGGATCAACTAAGCCCTCTCGAGAACTTGCTTAAGAATAAGAAAGATGACTCTCATGTAAATACCATGGAATAAGGGTTGATCCTATTCATGAGAATTCCGTAAATATTCCCATTCCAAAAATAGAAAGTTCAAAACAATTGAGATTTTTTTGGAGATTGGATGCAATTACTAATTCATGATTTGGCATGTACAAAATGAAAACTTCATTCTCGATTCTATGAGAATTTTTATGAAAACCTTTCATCTGCTTCTCTTCGATGGAAGTTTTACTTTCTCAGAATGTATCCTAATTTTTAGCCTAATACTTCTTCTGATATTGATTCAACCTCTGATAAAAAAATATAAATTGGTTATATTTCATTTCTTCAACAAGTTTAGTAATGAGCATAATGACTTTATTGTAAAATTTTATAAAAAAACATAAAAAAATTATAAAATGCATCAAAAAAGTCCTTTAACCGTTGACCGTTAAATTTAATGACCCCTAATTTATTTCCAGTTAAAGCCAGGGGCGAAGCCAAAACAATCTTTTAAGGGGTGTCGAATGAAATTTTAATTTTTTATAATATATATCTTTATAATATTTAAAGGATTAAATCGAATTTTTATAATTTTAAAGGGGCCAAAGTACAATTTTATCTTTACTAATTTAAAATTTTTAAAAAATTTAAGAGATTAAATAACAATTTTACATTTTAGGGGGCCGGGCCCATGCCAGGCCCCCTCTAGATTCGCCACTGGTTAAAGCCATCACGTGTCGCAACACAGTGTGACATGTAACGAAAAATGATAAAAAAATAAAAGTCGTAGAAAAATTATAAAAATTATAAAATGCTTTTTTTGGTACGATAATTTTTATAAATTTTTTTATGAATTTTATATTTCTTTACATTTTTTTATAATTTTCTTACGACTTTATAAAATTTTATAATTTTTTTTCTATATTTCTATATATTATATATATATTTACGATTTTTAATATAAAATTTAAATACTTTTTAAAAAATTTTAAATTTTTTTTAAATTTAAAATTTTTATTGATTTTTAATTATTTTTTCCACATGTCACGTCATAGTTGTGACACGTAATAATTTTAACTGAAAAAAATTAAGAACAGTTAATTTTAACGGCCAAATAACCTTTTTGATGCATTTTAACAATCCAAATATCTAATTGAGTGAAAAGAAAAATAAAGACTTAAATGCTTTTTTTTTTAAAAATGTATAAGTGTTTTTCATACCCTTCAGTTTCGTTTTTTTTTTTAAATCTTATAAATTTTTTCAAATATAAAAATATTTAAAAGAGGGAGAAAAATATCTAATATCTAAAATCTGTATATAATTTTATATTACAAAGTCTAAACATATACTAAATAAATATATAAAAATTCATAAACATGTAAATAATCTATATATATAAACTCTAGAAAATTATACTTTCAAATATATATATCAAAATAATTAAATGTTACTCAACAAAAAAATAAAATAATTTTGATTTTCTTCAAAAATATAAAAAATAAAAAAATGTTTTTTTATTGTTTGGCTTGATGACGATCTGCGCATTGTGTTTTGCGTGTAATTCAAGATATTATTTTTTTCACAGAAGAAATCAACACCTAAACCTTGTTTCAACTAGTTCAAGCCCACTTCTAGCCACTAACAATTCTTTATCGTCGTCGTCGGATAATCCTTGTTTCCACCTGATCCAGCTTCTGCTCCAAACCTAGGAATCTCTTGTCTACCTGCATACCACCATCCATGGGTAATAAATCTAACTTCTGAAACAAACACATTTTAAATAATTTTGCATATCAATATTTTACGAAATATCAGAAAATAAAAACCAATTTAATTAAACTTCAATATAAAGTCACTTTCAATTTTGATATTGAGCAATTTGATTAATTTTATTTAATTGAAACAATTTAATTTCTGTCAATTTCGAAAGTGAGTAAGGATAATTAATCACCTTATTAATATTTTCTATCAATTGTATTCAATTTTGATTGATATAATAACAAATTTATGTCTCAATGTTTATATATTTTATGTAAATGTTAGGGTAAACTACACCCATGGTCACTTTTGTTTACCTTATGTTACATTTTAGTCACTTATGTTTGAAATGTTACGCTTTAGTCACTTACGTTATCATGTTGTAACATTTTAGTCACTGAGCCGTTAATTGTGTAACAGTAAGCTGACGTGGCACGTTAAATTATCATTTCAAACAAAAAAGTTAAGTTAAATTATACAATTGGTACCCGTAATTTTTCATTTTGAGCAATTTAATTCTTTTATGTTCTTTTAACTTTTTTTTCCAATTCTCTTTTGCTTCTCCCTCTATTTTCCTACCTTCTTTATTTCTTTTAACATACTAGGAAGTCGAATTGGCAATGAAGAAAGAAGCATGATATAGGTTTATGGGTTTTGGTTATAGGCAATAATAACAGTCGGCTTCCTACTTATTTTTTCACTACCAAATTGACTTTCTAATATGCTAAAAGAAATAGGAAAGGTACGAAAATAGAGAGAGAAACAAAAGAGAATGGAAAAAAAGAGAGGAAAGCTTAAAGAACATAAAAGAAAAAAATTAAATTGCTTAAAATGAAAAAAAACATAGGAATCAATTGTATAATTTAACCTAAAATTTTGTTTGAAATGATGATTTAACGTGCCACATCAGCTTACTGTTACACCATTAACGACGATTAACGGCTCAGTGACTAAAATGTTACAACATGATAACGTAAATGACTAAAACGTAACATTTCAAACATAAGTGACTAAAACGTAACCTAAGATAAACAAGAGTGACCATGGGTATAGTTTACCCTAAATGTTAATAGAATGTGTAAATATTATAGACTAAATTTGTTAAATTAAGATTAAATTGACAAAATGTATAAATATTGTGAAATAACTTTGTTAAATTAAGAGCAAACTGACAAAATGTATAAATTTGAAGGCTAAATTTATTATTATATCAATAAAAATATTAAATTACGATTAATTATCCTTAATTATTAGTATTTGAAATTCATAAGGATTAAATTAGTCAATTTCTATTAAAAGGGATTAATTTATTTAATAACATCATAGAAGTAGGTTATCTTTTTTTTTTTTTTGGCATGAGACTTTGACCGTAGGAGATTCGCTTTTTGATATGATAGAAATAAAAATAGAAATATATACAATTAAATATATTTGATTCTTTATTAATGTATAAATTTAAATATTAATAGTGAATCACACGATGTTATTTATTAAAATTTTAAAATAATTTTTAAAGATGCATAGAATTAATTGTTTGCTTATTAATGATTTGGTAGCAATTAAGAAGAAATTTTTTATTCAATTGAATTTTTTAAGCAATAAATTAATATATGTTATTAAAAGGGAAAGTCTACAATCTTTTCTTTTATTTATATATGTCAATAAAATAAAACGTTAATTATTGCTTAACTCTTTCCAATTCTTGTGTTTTTTTCTCTATTTTTCTCCCTTTTCTATTTTTAATATAATTTTTTTATACTTTTCATTTGTTAAAACTAGTTTCTATACTTTTATTTTTTGAACAATTTAATTTTTTCGAATGAGACGAGTTTGTGAACTAGTTTTAACAAATGAAAAATATAGAAAAATTACGGTAAAAAAATAAAGAAGAAAGGCAAACAGAGAGAGAAGCATAAGAGAATGAAAAAAAGGAAAAAAAAAGAGAGAGTTAAAAGAATATAAAGGAGAAATATTAAATTGCTCAAAATTAACAAATATAGTTAATCTTAAATTTTTCGTTTAAAATGATGATTTAACGTGTCATATCAGTTTTTGGTTATACTATTAACGTTTTAGTGACTAAAATATTAGAATGTGATAACGTAAATGACTAAAATATAACTTGAGACAAATACAATTGATTATTTTAATAGGTTATCTTTAAAAATAAAACATTTTATTTAAATATTAAAAATGTAAAACTAATTTATGGAAATATGAAAGTTAATTAGCGAGAAGATGAATAGATGATATGGATTCTGGCCCCTCGGTGCAGCACTACAGCCCCATTCGCAATTTGGTGATATCAATAATCTGACACAAGTCTAACTCCAAAAGCTTAAAATATGCCATGTAATCTTTATAAATTTAAATTTAAATTATTATTCTTTTATTTTTTATAATTTTAATTTAGATTTAACTATTAAAATATTTTTATTTATTTTACTTGGAATAGTGCTTATTAATGCATGCATGCATGCATGCATGAGTCGAATAAGGAATAAAGCTCCAAACTGAACTTCCAAGCAAATTCACAAGTGGACGACAACGCTCCACGGATTCCAGAACACACATGCTGCGGACTCCATGGGATAATAACCCTTTTAGTCAACTCAACATTTGACCGCCTATGAGGGGTCTCCGAGGGAGGATTTTATTGGTAAAACAAGTTCAAATTTTTATGAACAACTAAAAGCAAAAACAAAAGTTTTGGGGGCTAAAATTGAATCACAAAGTCTTGGGGAGACATTTTATTATTATACCACTTTATAATATTTATAAAATTAAAACGTGTTAGAAGTAAGTTAACTATTTTGATGTTATGAATTGAGATATTAGTTGATAAAGAATTGATATATGAATACCCTATAAACTGTTCAGGTAAAGTCAGATATAGTTGGCATGCCATACGATAGGAAGAGTTTAGGGTTATTTCGACTAAGAGTCGATGAGGCACTAGGTGCCAAATTACTTCGGTTATACCGATGAGCATTGGGAGCAACTTATTACTTCGGATTATCCGATGAGGCACTCGGTGCTAAACTGGTGTGATTGGTTGGATCTGAGTATCCGTCCAAGTCTGAGTCAAGTTAATAGGGAGTTGAAAATATGAAATGAAATAACGATATTTAAATGAAATTGATATAAAGTGTGATGATATACATTGAAATCGAAAGTTGGAAATGAATGAAAAATGTAGAAATTTCTTTACCGGAAATATATGTATTTGAAGCTATGATAGTAGTAAAAGGTTATGAAAATGGTATGAATGGACATTTAAATGATATATGCACCTTATGATCTTCAATCTATTATTTATGCAAGATTTTATATTATGATTTTATAATAGAATTATAGTTACACCACCGACTTCATACTCAGTGTGAAATTTTGTTTTCCATGTGCAAGTTAGGTTTTAATTTTGCGTTTGCTTGTCAACATCAGCATTCAGCTACAATCTCGGATTCAAAAAGTTGGTGATGTTTTTCTTTGTAAATGGCATGTAGGAGTGTCTTATGGTTATACATTGCTACAGTTGTGGATGATGTTTTGGTATTTTGGTATGGTATGTTATATGTAGTAGTTGGTTTATATTGAGATGATTTTAATGAATGTCAAATTGTCATTTTAATGTTGGTAATGAAATGGTTGAATGATATATTTGAATTGGAATGTGCAATAGGAGGTGTCTTTGATAACTGATTAAGGTATATATGTTTAATAGTTAAATAGTGTTTGAGTGATATGCCATGAATAGGTTTTGGCTACATAAATTGGGTGATGGAATGGCAAGACATTTGAGTTGAATTTGTATGCTTTAGCAAGTTTGGTGTATAAATCGTGGAAATGAGTTGTGAGTCATATTGAAATTATGTCTAGTTGGTTGTTTTGAGGTGCCATTTGAGGCATATTGGTATTTTGTATGGTTGAGTTAAAATGAGTCAAACTAGTATGTTTCTATTGAGTTTTAAGCAGGTTTGGAATAGGCATTAAAATGCGTTTGAACATAGGATATGTTTGAGACATGGTTAGGTATGAATTAGGTCCTTAATGACACATTTTGAGCCACATGGTTTGGCCATTAGGGCGTGTGTCACACACAAATCACTGACATGGTCATGTGCCACTAAAAAATAGTAGGTATAAATTTCACACTGTCTTAGATTGTTACATGGGCTGGCCACAGGCCCGTGTGACTAATTGTTGGTATGCTCGTTTAGTTTTGCACGGCATCATTTTGTTACACAGCCAGCGACACGATCGTATGACTATTATTGAATAATTGCATCTTTAACCCACACAGCTATAGTGGGTTACACGGTCTAAATACAAGACCATGTAACTCCAGTTTCACACTGTCACATCTTGCTACACAGCCATGTGACCTTTGTTTGCATGATTTCCCTTTTTTTTTGTAAAAGTTCCAAAACGATCCTTGTTTGAGGCCGACTCGATTCTAGAGCTTTCGCAATTTAAGCTCGATTTTGTTTTTTAGCATGATTTATATGAACATAAGTAGTTATTCAATGTTTAATTTAATTTTTAGGAATTATAAATTGTAACACACCTAACTCGTATTCGTCGCCAGAACAGGGTTACAGAGCATTACCTGAATAAACAGATCAAATACAGACATTTCATATTTTTTAACATTCACGTCAGATATTATTCATAAAGTCCTTTATATGAGCCTTCGAGGCCCAAAACATACATTAAAAACAAGTTGGGACTAAACCAAGTACTTAAAAAAATTTTCGTGAAATTTCAAAAATTTTCCTAGGTGCAGGGTATATACGCCTATATGGTCAGGCCGTATAACTCACATGGCTAAGAGACACGCCCGTGTCTAAGGCTATGTAGGCATTTAAATAGGGCACATGGCTGTGTCCCAGCTCGTGTCTGTACCCGTGTAACTCTCTGACTTGGGTCACACGGCCAAGTCACAGGCCCGTGTGCTAGGCCGTGTGTAGGCGCATGAGTCACACGGCCAAGCCACATGCCCGTGTGCTAGGCTGTGTGATTAATTCTGAGCATTCTATTTTGAAATTTTAAAAATGTAAGGGGCACATGGCCACAACACACACCCATGTGCTAGGCCGTGTGTCACATACGGTTGAGACACACGCCCGTGTCTCTGCCCTTATAGACAAAATAAGGCCATTTCCAAGCCTTATTTCTCACCCAGACTTGTCTTCCACCTACATTAACACTTAAACGCATTCCCAATCCAATATAAAACATTTGAATCAAGGCATAACCAAGTCTTATGCATATCATATCATCTTATATAATCAAGTATCCATGCTTAACAATTTGATCACTTACATATATATATATATTCATATCTATACCAACTATACCAACTCAAGCCGTGTTACAATTTGCCTATTAGTTAATCATCAATCAATTATACCAAAACACATATCAACCATGATAAGACCATATACTTATATATATTAAAATGTATCAAACATAAGCCATTCAAATGGCTAATCACAACAAAACATTTACATGCCATCAATGACGAAATTAACCTATACATGCCATTATACCAAAGTTGATTTAATAAATATACCGAAAAAGGGAGATTGATAGTGTGATGTGGCTCCGGCCAACTTCTAACCTTAATGAGCTTCCAGGTTACTATAAAATAGAGAAAATACATGAACTTACCTCGACAAGTGTTCGTGTACGAAAAATCTACTAATTCGACACTTTTTCTTTTCCAAGATATATCTTTTTTTTTGATCTATTTGAATAGATAGGAATGAATTTAACATAAATTTAATTTAATTCAATTCAATTCACATCTTTGAAAAAATTACTATTTTGCCCCTATATTTTTGATTAATTACAATTTCGTCTCTAGGCTTGGAAAATGAAATTCATGCAATTTAATCCTTATTCCAAGCCTAGCAAATTTTTACATATATCATTTGCAGCTCATGTATTTCACAAAATTTAGAATTTTTCCTTGAATTCTACATCTTTTCAATTTAGTCCCTAAATCATTATTTCATCAAAATTTCCTTTACAAAAGTTGTGTATCTATCAACAACCTTTCATTTTCTACCATTAACCTCAAAATTTTAGCATACTCATCCATGGAAAAATTTAATATTTTGATAACTTTGCAAATTAACCCCCGAGATAGCTAGATTAAGTTATTACGATCTCAGAAATAAAAATTACTAAAAATGGGACAAGAATGCTTACCTAATTAGGCCAAATAAGTTTCTCCTTCTTCAATTCTCCATCGCTAGGGTTTTCATCTTTTTAATTTTGGAAAGATGATGAAATAAGATGATATTATATTTTAATCATCTTTAATTATTTCTATTCAATTTAGTCATTTTCTTTATTTAATTTTCCATGGATGAATTATCATACTTATTTACTAACTCCTCTTAATGGTATATTTAACATATAAGGACCTCAAATTTTGAATTCCATAGCTATTTGATCCCTTTAGCTACTAGAATTCAACTTTTACACTTTATGCAATTTGGTCCTTTTTATTAGATTAAACATGACATCAATAAGATTTCTTAACGAAATTTTCATACAATATTTCTATCATACTGTAGACCATAAAATAATGTTAAAATAAATTTTCTTTCGGACTCGGATTTGTGGTCCCTAAACCAGTGTTCCGATTTCATTGAAAACGGGCTGTTACATGAATTGTGTGTAATTGATCTATAAATTGCTATAACATCTTATCACTTGGGTCTGGCCACCGGACTTGGTGAGGGGTGTTACATTTAGTGATATTAGAGCTATAGGTTTAGCCAATTCTCGGACTAAATTGAGCTCAGAATTGAGTCTAGAGGTACATGCCAAATTTGAGTGTCGAGATTTGGATGCTAATATAAAATTTCTTTGTTTTTATAGCTAAAGATGTCTGGAAAATCTAAAAATGAGTCAGATAATGAGATGCTTAGCAACAATATATAATACACTTAGAGAGGTTCAGTAGGTTTAGTCGTGAAAAACTGGGTGACAAGAATTTACTCTGAGTTATTGTGAACGCTTTGCAAAGGATGACAACTACTCAGGCGATGGTACCAGTGCCAGTAGCCCGTCGAGCACCAATAAAAGAATTATGAAAATATGGTGTTATCGAATTTTTGAAATTTAAGGGGTCGATCCTTCAATGGTCGAGTTATGGCTAGAATCAACAAGTAGAGTACTACAACAATTAAAGTGTACCTCCAATGAAAGTGTCACTTGCATCGTATCTCTGTTACAAGGCGAGGCTTATACCTGGTGGCAGACTATTACACACCAAATGATATCCAATTAGTCATAGTATGTTTTAATTCTTTAAATTTTTGATTGATCAAGTTAAAGTTAAGTAAATTTCGTATAGATTTACTAAGCATTCAAAATGCTTACCCGTTATTCCCTTTTCCCGTGTAGATCTTTGATTTACGGAACGTGTCGGTCAGATCATCACGAAACTCATACTATATTTCCATCGATTTGGTAGTTTTATGCTCGTTTTAGTTTCATTTATGTGGCATATACATAAGGTTAATATATATTTTTATTTTGGGATGACAGTTTTGGTTTGAACCTTGATGAATGCTTACTTTTAAAATGGTAAAGGATATATGAAAATGTGTAGGAGATGGTAACTTTTTGAATGAAATATGTATAACTTGATTGGAAAAATTTAGTAGTCAATGGGCATGACTAAAATGTTGGTATGAAATGACTTATTTGATTGTGTAATGGTAGAAATTATCAAAGAAATGGTATGGTTTTATCATGTATTTGGAAAGGCTTGAAATGAATGAAAGATTAGTTTGTATTGAAATTGGTATGTAATGTTGTGAAATGGTGCCAAATTATGGCATATTGGTGGGATGAAATTAGGACTTTATGATGAGTGTATGGTAATTGTGTTTTGAAGTGATTTTGTGCAGGTTATAAGGATACCTAAGGCATCATTTGGTTGTAAGTTGATTTGGACATGGAATGGGCATTTAAAATGGATTTTTTTTACAATTTTTGCAATAAGGTATTGATACCTCCATAATGGTATCGATACTTAACATTTTGTCCAAATAGATTTTCAAAACAGAATGCTAATTTGGTATCAATACTAGGGTAAGGTATTGGTACCTACAAGGAAGTACGGGTACATTGATCTAAGTATTGATACCTTATGATTTTAAATTGATTTTATGAACATCGAAGCTTGAAATGGTATCGGTATCTAGTAAGGGTATTGATACCTGTTCTGAAATTTTTGAAATTTTGAAATTTTGTAATTTAGCCCTATTTCATGTTCTAATTTAACAATTAAGTCTCTTAAATTTAATAGTCTTAAAAAAGGGTTTAATTGTCATTTTTTTATTGTAATTGTGAAATATTCGTATGATTAGATGGTTTAAATTTTGATGTTTATCGATACTTGATTACAACTTTGAAAATTTTACAATTTGGTTCCAATTTACGTTCGGGTTAATAATTAAGCTTTCGTAAGCTCAATTGAGGCTCGATTTTGATTGTATGCCATAATATGCATGGAATTATGTCATGAATTGGTGAATGAATGAATTAATTACTGTGAATTGCATGTGATTAGCTCTAGTAGTTGTGGTAGCATCTTGTAGTTTGGGTCTGACGGTTGGACTGGGCTAGGGTGTTACACTACCCCTCAGATTTGCCCCTGAACCTAGAGGTTGTAGGTCTAAGTACACTTAAGCACGTAATATCCTTCAATTTAAAAATTTAAAGAGTTATTAGTACTTTAGTTAATGTATAAAAAAATAAATAATTACAATTGTTGCAAAAAAATGCAATTAAACAAATAATTATATAGTAAGAAATACATATTTGACAGAAAGGTGACAGAAAAAAATACTTTTCATAGAAAAAGGATTAGTCTATAAATTGGTATCTAACCATACGTTTTCCCATCTTAGTACTTAATTTTTGTAGGTAAACTACACCCAAGGTCACTAAACTATTAATAAGTTTATGTTTTGTTCACTAAACTTGAAAAAGTTACAAAATGGTCACTAAACTATACGAAAGTTTTCATTTAAGTCACCGGGTTATTAAAATTGCTACTGTATGGCATTCTTTGTTCACATCGCTTGCACCAATCGAAAACTCTCATTTCCCTTCTTTTTCGCAGTTCGTTTTTTTTATGAAACATTATTGAACATCACAAATTTGTGAATCTTAAGGTATGTTCTTCTCAAATCTTTGCACTAACCGTCAAATTAACTTGGATTTAGGGTATGTTCTTCTACTCATTGATGGATATTGATTCGTCATTCCAATTGTCGAATCATTGTTTAGAGCTCCCTAGCTGTTTTTTTTTAACTTAACAATCTAATGACTTAAATAAAAACATTTGAATAGTTCAGTGACTTAATGAAAAATTTTGAATAGTTAGGCAACCATTTAACTTTTTGAAGTTGAGTGACCAAAATGTAAGTTTACAAATAATTTAGTGACCTTAGGTGTTGTTTACCTGTTTTTTTTTTAATCACAAGTAGTACCTAAACTACTTTTTTTTCCTAAGTTGGTCTATTTGTTAGTCAAACCGTTGAGTCGATTTAAAAAAAAAAGTCTTAACCCACAAATTAATACCTAAATTATGTTGTTTTTCCTAGGTTGGTACCTAATTTTTTTTTATCACAGGTGGTATATAATGTATTCTTTCATTACCATTTTACTTTAAAATTTTATATCTATTAAAAATTTTAGCCAATAATAGACTATCACGTCATATAAACTTTAAAAAAATTTAATTTCTTTTTTCTTTTACATTATTTCCTTTTTATTTTTTATTTTTCCTTTTTATGTTTTATTTCTTCTTCCTTTATGTCTAGAAATGCCAGCAATGCTCAAAATTTGCCCTTTGAATGTTGAGACGCTGGCGATTAATTTCGTTTTTGAACTTCACCTCTTGCTTACTTAAATTGATAGGATCGCATAAGTTCTTTGATTGATCAAAACCAGTGTTCCCAAAATTAAATTGGCCGATCAAATTGGTTGGATCGAGAACCGATAAGGGTATCAAACTAGAGATAGGGTTGAATAGATTGACCTTTGAACTGTCACTAACTGATTGAATTAAGCTAAAAAATCGGTTGAACCAAATTTCCCTATTTTAAATATTTCAATTTTTATAAACTTTTTAATAATTTATTTGATCAACCTTGGCAAATCAATCGAATTGGGAACTTGTGGCATGATCGAGTCGGCCATTGATTCAATTTTAAAAAATTTGATAAAAAAAGTGAAGCTCAAAATGCTCACACTTGTAGTAAAAGCCCAAGATGAGAGGAAGAAGAAAGAAAGAAAAAAAATGAAGAGAATCTATCTATATATAAAGAGAGAATAATACTTGTCTATTTTATTTCCACATGACAATTTTTAATTGATTATCTTTTTTAAATAGACTTAACAATTTGACTAACGGTTGAATTAACAGAGATACCAACTTGGAAAAAGAGTTTAGGTACCACTTGTGACCAAAAAAATACTTAGGTGTCAAATGGGAAATATGCATAGCTTAGGTACGAATTTGTAGGCTAAGCATTTTCTTTTAAAATAAACTTAACGGTTGGGCTAACAAATGTATTGATTTGGGAAAAAAATAGTTTAAGTACCACTTGTAACTAAAAAAAAAAGTTAAGTACCGAGAAAAAAAATGTTTAAATACAAATTTGTAGGTTAAGCATAAAAAAAATATAAGTTATTAAAGTGATATCGAGCAAAAGTTTAGAAGTGTGGTAATGAGGCTTTGGTTAAAATTATAAATTAGAGGTTTTAAAAATTTTGATGTCTTATTTCAAGTTCCATTTTGTGTAAATATTATGCATTTTTTTTTATAGATTTATGTGTAGATCCTATCTAACTTTATTCTAATTTAGGCCTAATGTATTTTCGCTTTCACTCTAGTTGTATTTTGTATTGATTTAATTTTTGTTATATAGTTAAGTAGAAATATATCATTTGAGATTTTATTTGTAAGTTGTAAACACTTTCCAAAAATAGGTTGATGGGTATTGGATTTATACTTCTAAAATGACATTGTCCACATTTAAATTAAATTTATTTTATCCTTAAAAAAATTAAATTTATTTTATCAATGTTTAGAGAATATTTTTAATTGAAATTTAGATAAATAATTATTAAATTTATAATAGCTTGTATAAATTTAATTCCAATACAATTTTTTTTAAAAAAAAATTGCTATCATTACAATAAAATTGAGTATTCAACTAAAAAATCAATTCAACAATTAATTCAATTCAAACTAATTAACTAACCAAAAATAACTTTAAAAAGTCTACATATTTGCTTAAAATAAAATCCAACATAAAACTAGGGTTGACTAGTCAAATCTTATCATCTTTAACTCTATTTGAAAATTTTCAAATCAAGTCAATTAAAATGAAATTTAAATCAAGTCGAGTCGAAATAAATTTTCGAGTTAAATTAAAAAAATTAAACATGTCAAATTAAAATATTATTACAGTATAACTAATTTTATATTAGAGCACATAATTTTGAAACCATATATATTTGAAAACTTTTTCAAAGCAAAATAAGAAAAAAAAAGTTACTTTAGTTTGATAAATTTGAATTATTAATTAACTTATTTAGGTCCCAAAGTTATTATTTTAGATAATTTTTAAATTTTCAACTTTCTTTATATATTCTTTAGTTTTTTTAAATAAATTTTGAAATTTTCATAAATATTTTGAATTTTTGAAAAAAATATTTTTATTTCTTTTATGTAAATTTTGTTGTGAGAGAGACTAATTGACTCATTTTCAAAATTTATCGGGACTAAATGGTATTTACATTAATCTATTATTTGAAGTATAAAATTCGACTAAACTTGAACTCGAAACTCAAATTGCTTATTCGAGTTGACTAAAAAATTAGAATAACTTAAATAACTATATTCGAATAACTTAAAATTTAAAAAAAATCAATTTTTTGAATTAAATTGAGCTATAAAACCCTAGGAAATTCTCGGAAGGAAAGGGTGGAAATACATATCCAATAGACATTGGTAAGACAAAAGAGAAAGTAAAGAATTGGATAGCTAAGAAATAAATGGGCAAATGCATCCCTAGGTCATCGTAATTAAATTTCAGCATGAGATGTTTGTTCATAAAATTGACTAAACAAAACTTGCAGATGCATTGCATGTACAAGTGAAACAGAGACATCACCAATTTAATTCATGTGAGTCCAACAAACAACACAAATTCCCTAATCTTACCTAACATCCTCACCCAAATCTAAATTCCATCCTTCTCTGAACATACCTTAAAACCTTATCTTTGGAATGCTGCTAACAACAATGATTAAACTTCTTGTTAGTGATCCAAAATAAAGTTTAACCTTTGTTTTTTTTCATCTTCCTCTCTTAATTTTTAACAACATGAAGGGTAATGAATAAGTAATCAAGTTCAAACTCTATTTTTATCATTTTCCACTCCTAATTTGTAATATACATATAAAAAAAATGACAGCTCTTTTTTTTCATTTATCAAAAATATTAAAAGTAGGTTTCATGATAAAAAAAAATATGTTTATAATTTGAGTTATGGTATTAAATAATGAGGAAATTCTTTTAAATAAAAAATTGGAACGATAGTTAATTTTTAATAAGAAAATTAAAAATATTTACCTAAAATTATTTTTTTATAACATAGCAAAACGGAATTAAACAAATTAAAACAAAATAAACAACACACAGTTTAAGGCCATGTGCAGTGGATCTTGTAACAAGCAGCAACTTGAGCCATTCTAGTAACTTGCCGATGACACCTTTCAGATTCATGCAAGTGTTGATCATGTATACTCTGTCCTACAACAGGTGATTATAAGCGCAAACACTTACTAAATTAGAATCACATTTTTGTACCTAAGATATAAATTACTCTTAAGTTTTCAAGGCACTCTAAAGAAGCATTGCTTAATTAACAAAAATAATTATTCTCATATCAATATATCACTATACAAGTCTCCTCAATGTATAAAAAATTAGGACTTGCTAAAATACTAAATCAATTACAATAAATCTTTCCATTAAAACAGTAGGTTTTTAATAAGTCCAGGATAAGTCTTGAATCTTTATAATATGTTACCAAGTTACTTGATCAAATCCAATCTCCTCAAAATGAAGACGTCAGTTTGCTTGATCCAATCCAAACCAATCTTCTAGATATATTCCTATAATCGGTTTGGATATCATAGACGGGCTTGCACACGTCCACGTAATCAATAAAGATCACAATCCAAAGATTTTGTTAAAAAGAAATTCCAAGCCCATATAAGGCAAGTTAAGAAGCTAAGCAATGTCAGATAGCAATAAGTACTGCTCGTGACTCTCCTTATAACTGACTCAACAATAAAACCACTATCAAGGTTGAACAAGCCTTCCATATTTAGAACACAAATCCTATTTAAAGCATTGCATATAAGTGATTGAAGCAGTGCCCACTGATTATAGCACACTACTATAGAAGTGTTGCAAGTGCATATAGCTTTATTGACTCATAAATTCAAAAAGACTTTCAAATACCAATCAAAACAAAGCCAAAGGTTTGGAAAATTAAAGAATCTTCAACAAGGAAGATCCAAATGAGTTATCATTAATGAGGAATTTTCTAGAGACAATAAGAAGGGGATTCAATACCATAGATGTCATGGCTATGGGAATATTCAGGTAGAGTGTGCAAACACCCTAAAGAAGAAGAAAAAGTAAAAGAAATCATTGTGTGGCATGTGAAATGATTAAGACTCAACCAACTGCTCAAATTCTGATGAGGAATATTTGAGTAACTAGGTGGTATTTACCTCTAAGGTGGACATGGAAGAATTTGAGAGTGACAATGATGAAGCCACTGATGCAGTGTCTGATGCTAAGTTTTTAAACACTTACAAGATTATGATTGACAGATGGGAAATTATCTATAATGTTAAATCTCGATTGGTGGCTAAAAATAGTGAATTAAAGGAGGACAATCTGAAGTTGAGCAGACAAGTAGGCAAAGGAGTCACAACTAGCTGTTGAAATAGAAAATCTAAAGAAAACTAAGAAAGTACTTGAGTTAACTAAGTAGATGCTCAAGAAATTCAATGTTAGCAGTGCCAAACTTGATGAAATACTAGTTGTAGGAAGAAGGAGCCCTGGAAAAGGTGGATTGTGTTATGTTGAGCAAAAAGAGAAAGTTGTGGTCGAAAGCACCATGGTTTTTGTCAAAGTTGCTGATGGTTCTCATGGTGAATGCTTAACACGATCTACTGTGACCAAAGTTGAAAACAAGGAACACATTAAGCGCATGATTATTTTTCATTATTGTAGAGCACATGTCACATTAGACCAAGATGCTTTAAGATGCTCTATAATTTGAGATTGAAGCAAGCAGTGCCTATATTAGTGCCTACTAGTTTCAATACTGCTATATTGCCCCTCTCAGGAATAATTTGTCCAAAGTTCGAACATACATTCTCCATTGAGAGTAGAATATGTCTTACCATTGTACTCAACACTTGATATAAAAATATTTCATTCAAAGATATAATTGAAACATTAAATAAATAATTTTTTATGGATAATAAAAAAAGTTTTAAACCCCTTTTATTCTCTATACACATCATCTCAATTGGACCCATAGTAAAAGTGTATTGAAGTATATATTGGAAGGATTATGGACATACAATTGCAATGTCAACTCTTTTTCTTTTTTTGATAAATCTCCATTTAAGATTTGGTTTAAGTATTACGATTTTTTTAATAAAACAAATACTATAGTCGGTTGAATAGAATTTTTACATTTTTTTTAGATTTTTTATAGAAAATTATATCATTTCAACAATGGTTTCATCTAAGAATCTTAAGCCACATTAGCATTTTTATCATGAAAATATCGAAAAAATATTTTTATAGGAGATAAAAATTTTAAGGTTTTAACATAAGATGGAGCAAATTTCTATAGTAAAATAATTGGTGATTTTGTTAATTTTATCAAAAGATGGATCAAATTGGTGATTCTGTTGATTCTTCTTCTAAGGATCGGAACACTAAGAAAGTTCGATTTAAGGATAATGGCGGTGATGCAATTTTAACATGGTGGTTGATTTGTCTTCGGCTTGGAATGTTTCGTGGAGAGACAAGGTGCTAGGAAAATGAGCCAATGGATTTAGGGATGCATCGGATTTGGTTGATTCGGAAGAGATTAAGGAGACAGAATTTTTAGAGGGCGATGTTCTGAAATCAACAGTGGATGGAATTCTGGCAATTAACTTCTCGGATTGCATCCAAAAATTTTGGTGAAAGATATGGCGAAGACATTAGTGATTAAATTGCTCGAACGGAGTATAGGTTACAATGCTATTCATAATAGGGTTTATGTTCTGTGGAGACAAACAAAATCGTTTCAACTTATGGATACTGAGAACGGGTAGTAGTTGGTGAAATTCTAGTATGTAGTGGACTTTGATAATGTCCTAACTCAGGGCCCTGGATTCTCTTTTGTTAATACCTAATCGTTCAACCATGAATGCTAGATTTTAATCCATTACAACCATACCCAAGTGTTGCTTTGTCCCGGATTAGATTTCCTGGTCTTTCGGGTCACCTATGCAAGAGGAAAATACTAGAGGAATTTGGTGGATTGATTGCAAGAATGGTGAAACTAGACTATAATATAGTCAGTAAAACAATGGGATGTTTCGCCAGAATGGCCATCTATATCAACCTTGATAAGCTACTCGTATCTTAAGTGTGGATCAATGGAGAAATTCAGAAGTTGTGTATGAATCCTTACCTACAGTTTGTTTTACATGTGGATGATATGGACATGGGAAGGAACCTTGCCCTTCGATTTTAGGGAATTAGAGTCAAAAGAAAATAAAGGAGCCGGTGGTAGACTCCGTAGCCACCATGGTAGACATGACGGTAACTCCTATGGTGTACGGACCTTTGATGCAAGTTGAAAGGAAGAACCGTCGTAATTTGAGGGATACTCATAATATCAAACTAAAAAATCATGGAAAGGAAATCTTGGGATTAAAATTTTCGGTATTACATGGCTTGGTTGATGGTGACGAAGGAAATGAGGAAAACATGTCTGATATTTCGAATAAAAATATTGTGAATTTAGGGCAAGTTAATCAAGGGAATTGTGAGGAGATTTAGGGGATAAAGTCGAGAAGGCTGACCCAAATGGTAAAAAGATGTAGTTCTTTCAGTTGGTGGGAGTAGGTTGGCTTTGTTGGAGTTGGGGAAAAGTGATAAAATAATAAGTAAAAATTCATAAATTTTCAAAGGGTTGGAAAACATGGGATTTGTTGCTAAGCTGCTAAAGGAGCATTCTATTGGTGGAAGTGGGTCGACTTTGTTGGACACACAAAATGCCGAAAAAAAGTTTGGGTAAGGAAAAAATGGTTTTTGCTAGATTGGAAAATTTTGATTCGCCTACTATTGCTGAAATTAAGGACAAACACAAAAATTCTCTTAATCGGGAGGGAGGTTCAAGGGGCTCTATTCCCATCGGTTTAATTACACATTTTAATCCTATTTTTGTTGAAGCATCCAAAATATTTTTGAATATTATTCCAGGTGTTTTAGATCCAAGAAAACACTTTGTCGCCACCTTTAAAGAGAAAAATGCAACTCATAATATGATTCTGTTTATATTTTCGTGAAATTGTCAAGGGTATGCTAGTGTTAAGTTCCCCCACATCTTTAAAGAGTAAAATGTAGATTTCAAGCCTGATATTGTGAGTCTGCTAGAAACATGAGTTAGTGGTGTTAAAGTAGATAAATTTAGAGCCAAATTAAGGTTTCAATATTCTTATCAGGTGGAGGCTGATGGTTTTTCTAGAGGAATTTGGATAGGTTGGAAAAAATCGGTTCAAGTAGAAGTGGTTTGCAATCATCCTCAATTTATTCTCAGTAGGGTAATTGATTTTTCAATTGATAATCCAATATATGTTGCTTTCGTTTATGGAAGTCTAGATAAAGGAAGAAACTTTAGGAAGGATTAAAATTGGCTTTCCCACTTAGAGGAGTTCCTTAGATCGCCATTGGAGATTTTAAAGCTTTGCTTTCTTTAAGTGATAAAAAAAAAGGGACAGACATGTAAGAGAATGTGTCCCCTCTTTGGTAATTTTAAGGAATCTGCTGAGCTTCAAGATTTGGGCTTCAAAGGACCCCTTTTTACATGGCATAGAGGAGGGGTCTTTGAGCATCTTAACAAAGCTATTGGTAATGATGCATGGGCTAGCTTTTTTCCATAAATGTATGGTAACTCATCTCCTTGAGGTTAAAATCAGACCATAGAGCTCTGCTGTTTAATTTAAATCTGAGTATTGCATCTACTAGAGGTCGACCTTCTAGATTTTTGGCAGGGTGGGTCGGGCATTTGAGTTTTGCTAATTTTTGTTATAGATAGTTGAAGATTTAATGGAAGCATATCTGAATCTCTTGATCAATTTGCCTCCAGTATTAAATCCTAGAATAAATTTGTTTATGGTCATCTAAGTATCTAGAAAAGACATATGGATATTTCAGGTATTGGCCATTGAACTCAGTTAGAAATAAAGGTAAGGGGGAGCTAGAAAAAGTTCTACACCATAAGGAAGTATTGTGGAAACAGAAAGCTAAATGTGATCGGTTGACTTTGGGGATCGTAACATCAAATTTTTTCACAGACGTACATTGCAGAAAAATAAATATAATCGAATCACTGCCTTGAAAAATGGGGAAGGGGAGTGGATCTTTGAAGAAGCTAAGCTTCAACTCGAGTCGGTTAGATTCTTCCAAAAATTATATAGTGAGCAACTAGTTAGAATTAGAGATTTATCGTCTAGCATGTTCCCAAGGTTTGATCACAGTGACATTCTTTTTCTAGGCAAGAAGGTTTTTACAGATGAAATCAAGTCAGCTTTGTTTGATATGGGCCTACTAAAAGCACTAAATTGTGACGGTTTTCACACTTACTTCTTCCAGAATCAATGGGACATGGTTGGTGACGCTGTGTGCAGGTGGGTTCAAAATTTTTTCGTAGGGCAGACTATTGATTCAGAGTAGAATAACACTTTGCTAGTTCTCATCCCTAAGATTACAAATCCAAAAAGCTTTGTTCATTTCAAACCTATCAGTTTGTGTATTGTCTTATATAAATTGGTGATGAATGTGATAGCTATCTTGTTCAGAGTTATATTTCCAAAAGATATTGTACTAGAATAGGCAGGATTCGTTGTAGGAAGGAACATTACAGATAATATTATCATAGCCCCAGAAGTGATCCACTCTATGATAAGTAAACAAAAGAATAAAAGCTAGACGGCACTAAAAACTGATCTCGAGAAAAACTATAATAGAATTAGTTGAAAGTTTATTGATGTTTCTTTACAGGCAACAGGTATTCCTAATTTCCTTTGCAATGTTACTATGTTTGTTATTATGGGTTCTTCCATGCAGGTATTGTAGAACGGGGTCCAAACTCAAAAGTTCAAACTAGTAAAAGGTATTTGTCAAAGGTGTCCCTTGTCACCATACTTGTTCGTTCTCAACATGGAATGGCTTGGCCTTAGTATTACATCAATAGTAAACTTAAGACATTGACGTCCAATCTGCCTTTCACGGCCAGGTTCGTCTCTGTCACATCTATTTTTTACAAATGACTTGGTTATTTTTGGACATGTAGATATTGAACAAGCCAGGAGGATTAAATCGATATTGAAATAGTTCTGCAATTATTTGGGCCATCAAATCAATTCAATGAAGTCAAAGGTTTGCTTCTCCAATGGGGTTAAGGATGGGTTAAAGTATCACATTTTTTAGCTGCTTGGTTTTTAGAGAGTATCAAATCTTACAACTAATTTGGGTGTGCTTTTATTTTATGAAAGGGTAACCAATAGCTCTTTGAGATTTGTGGTGGATACAGTTTGAGCTAAGTTGCAACGATAGGATGCTAAATAATTATCTTTAGCAGGAAGATTTACTCTAGCTCAATCGATCCTACTTTCGATTCTCAGCTACTTTATGCAATTTTGATAATTCTGCAAGGGATCTGCGAGGAGATTGATTGCATGGTTCGAAACTTTATTTGGGGTTCCTTGAATGAAGGGAAGAAGTTGGCTCTGGTAAGTTGGAACTCTATTTGTCAACCTCGCTCTTGTAGTGGCCTTGGGTTAAGGTAAACGAGGGATCAAAATACTTCGTTCATGTTTAAATTGGGCTTTAACTTAGCTTCTAACTCCTCTGCATTGTGGGTATGGGTATTTCAATCTAAGTGTAGGATGAAGAAAGATCTGTCGGACGATATTGCTAAGGATAAGAGCTCCTTTTTATAGAAGGGACTTTCTAAAGTTTGGCCTCTATTTCGAGAAATTTGTTCTAGTCAGTAGGGAATGGGAATAAGATTAGATGCTGGCATGGTCATTGGATTTTGGGTGTTGGATCATTGGTTAATCAAATTCCTTAACATTCTAATCTTGATTAGTGTGCACCATTAAAGAGTTGGTAGTTGAGGATGGGTCATGGAACCTTAATATGTTTAGATTATGGATTTCAGAAAAGATTATTAAACATATAGTTAGTATTCCTATTCCGCATGATTTAGTGGGACCTAACAAGATTACATGGATGGGCACATCAACGGGTTTCTTTACCTTCAAAAGTGCTTACTGGAAATTAAGTAAGAGGTCATAGGACATTAAGAATGTTGCTTGGCGTATTCCGTGAAAATTCAATGGACCTTAAAGAGTGAGATTCTTTATCTAGCTTGTTTTCAAACAAAGGTTACTCACTAACATGGAACGAGTGAAACGATATGTTGGCTCTTGTGCCTTATGTGAACATAATTTAGAAGATATTTTACATGCCATCAGAGATTGTACACTAGCAAAAGAAATTTGGGGATAGATAATACTACGGGATAAAAGAAATGAGTTCTTCTCAAATAACTTGAATGAGTGGCATAAAACAAATTTGCAGAATCATCACAGTTAGGGGTGGGAGATGTCGAATGGCCAAGTCTGTTCGGTCTCATTGCATGACGCATTTGGAAAAATAGAAATCTCATTGTTTTTCAAGGAAAACAATAAAAAGTGCCAGCGAAATAGTCAAAAACCCGTACAATTGGGCTAAGTAGTTTGTCTTTTTTCATAATGGTGGACAAGCTAAGTGGAAAGAAGCTAGCTCAGTAATCCTTTGGAAGGATAGTTGGGTTCAGTTAAATGTTAATGGTGCTGTAAATGTGGAATCTGGTTCACTGCATCAGGCAGGTTCTTAAAAGATCAAGGAGGTAAGTGGATCTTAGGCTATAACAGATGCTTGGGAAATTGGTCAATATTTGAGGCTGAACTTTAAGGAATCTTAGATAGTCAGAATGCTTTGTTGAGTAGAAGGTTTGATAGAGTCTTGATTTAGATTGATAGTATGAAAGCTGTGAAGGCTATTCAAATGTTTACCAAGTCATCTTTGAATTCTGCATTGATCAGGCAGATTCAATAGCTATTGATGAAAGTTAGGAATTGGCTTTTATAGCAACAATGACGCTAATTGTAGAGCTAAAATGACTTTTGATAGAGAAAACAACTTCATTATTATGGAAGAATCTCCACGGGGATATCTCATATCTTAAGTTAATGTAATTTTGTCTATTTCTTATTCACCAAAATAATAATGATGATAAATGATAGTTATTTTTGAAAATTTATTGTATAAAGCATTTATTTAAGTTTAAATATGTTTTAAATTTTTATACTCTTCATACATTTAATATTTATTTTTCTTAAATAAATACTCCTTTATTCTTAATCTTTAAATTTATTCAGTAATTGCTTCAACTTATGATGTATGGTATTTGTTTCACCTCTCCAACCAGAATCAAATATATTTATAAAATTTGATATAAAAATTAGTTGAAATTTTGTTGAAATGATAAAGTAAAAATGTTGAAAATTATTGTCTTTGGTTCAAATATAATTATATGTATATTTTCTATTTTTATATAAAAGATATAAAAATAAAAATATCCTCAAAATAATATAATTTATTTGTAAAGTAATGCCATTTTAATCGCTACTCAATTGAGTTAGTGTTTGATTGACTCATGACACTAACTCATTAAAGTGCTTAATATATAACTAGGGGCAAAATCAGAAAAATTTTTTAGGGGGCTGAAATAATTTTTAATTGCTTATATCTTTATAATTTTTAAAAGATTAAATTAAATTTTTTATCATTTTTAAAGGGGTCAAAGTGTAATTTTACTTTTATTAATTTAAAATTTAAATTTTTTTAAAGGGGCTAAAGAAATAATTCTCTATTTTAAGGGAGCCAAGGCCCCAGTTAGCACCCCTAGATACCCCACTGTATATAACTAGATTATGGTACAACCATAATATGTGTGAAAACAAAATTATGTAACAAATATATTTATAAAAAATTGATATAAATAACAAGTGAAACTTTGGTTGAATAGCAACGTACAAATGAGAAAAACTAAAATTTGTATGAATTTCAAATTTGATTACATGTGTTATTTTTTTATATAAAAGATATAGAATGACAAAATCACACTCAAAATAATATATTTTACTATATAAAGTGGCAATATTTTCATCTTTTTTTGATTGAGTTAGTACTTAGTTAATTCATAAAATCAAGTCAATTAAAGACGTTATAATAAATTAGAATTTATCATATCCAAAGTATATGTAATAAATATAAAAAAATATAATAATAATAAAATAATTTTAATTGAAACGATAAAGTTAAAAAATTAAATATTACAATATTAAAAAATTATAATTATAATTTTTAATAAATTTATTAACGAGTTGGTGACGTGAGACACAAATTGAATACAATTTTTAAATATAACCATATATAGATATAGAGACATAAATGAAATAATGCTACATCACATGTGACTGTCTCTTTAGCTTTAGTTTTAAACCGCACGCACGGTTGAAGGCCCTTAATGACAAGGAGGGAGGGATGTCCCACCGCCGCTGCCAATAATTCTAGTCTACCCGGACCAATCGGTTGCACGTGCAATTACCACTCATTTATTTATTTTTCGTTTTTTATTTTTTATTTTTAATAAGAATATTACTTTTATATTTATTTTAATTGGTATCATCACGTATTATTTGACTTTGTATTGTTAAAAATAAAAATAAGTTTTAATCCACATATGGGTATTTAAATTTTATTTTTTTGTATCTTATTAGTTCAATCGGTAGTAGGATCATTTAATCTATTTTAAAAGAATATTTAACTAATAAATTAGTACTTGAACTAAATATTTTTCTTAAATTGATATTTAATTTTTTTTTGTCACAAGTGTTATATAAACTATTTTTATGTTACTCATTTTACACCAAAATATTATATTTATTAAAAAAATTAAATTAATAATAAATCGTCAGATTGTAAATGGGCAAATTTGCCCAGGCTCACTAGAAACCCAAATATATATATAATAATATAAAATAAATAAATAAATTTAAAACCCAAGTTTTATAACAGTCCAATTACATGGCCAATAATAAGTCCTATTACAAGCCCAAAGACCCAAAACAGTCCCTCTGGCCCAAACCAGTGGCCCAATATTTAAAACGAGCCCAAACGGCCCTGAAGCCAAGCCAAATCTCGGCAAACCCTAGGGCAAAGGGGTCCTCGCGCCGCAGCCTTCACAAGCAGCAACCACATCGCGCCACGCCCACCCTCCGTACGATGCCGACGTCTCAGCAGCCATGCCACGCCCAAACCATCGTACCTGAGCGCGCACCCGTACCTGCAAGAAGACAAACAAAATAACAGCAAATAGGAAAAAGAATTTGTATTCGTATTTTTATTTTTATTTTTGGGATCTTTTTGATTCTGTTTCGGCTATAAAAGCCATGTAATAGCCTAGGTATTTTTTTTGAAGCAACCAAAAAAAAAAAACAAAAATACAAAGACATATTGTAAGAACACGCATAGAACACAATCAATCGAAAAGCAGAGAAGGTGGTTTTCCCTCTTCTTTTAATCCCCTGTTCTTATACCTATTTCAGTTGATTCGTTTTCATTTTACATCAAAAAAAAAGAAGGGTAACGCCTTCCCTAGAAAACGCGCCACGAGATCCCTTCCTCTTCGCCGGAATCGAACTGTAGAGGGGGTCTTAAGACTGAAACAGGGACTCCAAAGTTCGAACGGCTTAGTCTCCATTCATGGTGGTAGACCGGAGTCAAGAGGAACTCTTGGGATTCGGCTAAGGAGCACAAAGAGGGGAGGTTAATGTTCTGCTAGGGTTCGGCTGAATGAACCCATATTTAGCCTTTTAAAGGAGCAAAAACGGCGCCGTTTGGGCCAAAGGTAATGGCCAGAAAATGACGTCGTTCGACACTCTGCTCGACGACCCGACCCGATAGCCCCTGGGATCCGCGCGTTTTCGTGGTGAGGGGTTAATTTCATATTAAACCCCTCCCTTTTTGCGCCGTGTTTAAATCGGCCCATCTACGCTTCTTTCTCGTTTTTTTTAATTTTCTCCTATAATTTGCGCTATTTTGCGATCTAGTCCGCGTTCGTACGCAGTGTTTTAGGGCTAGACTTATTCCATTTTGAGCCCCTATGCTTTGTACGCTTCGCACTTTAGTCCTCTTTTTGTTTATTTAGTTTATAAATTACCCCTTTCGTTTGGGATTGTTTCTAATTAAATCCTTTTTCTTTATAGCATTCTTTTCTCGGTTACTCATTTGTACATTTTAATCCATCTTATAATCGCTTTTGTTTCATTATTTTTTATAATATTGCCATAATATTGTGTGTATTTTCTATAAATGTTTTACACTTCGTTATATATACGTATCTATGCATGCTAATAAGTTAATTTCGTTCTATGTACACTATTGATGGCATTTTATTCCCTGCATGTCTTTGAAATTTTTACCTTGGCACGTATTTTTATTATCACATCTCATCCTGCTGTTTGTTCTACATATTTTAAATTATTATATTATATATATATATATAAAAATGAATATTATTCAGCATCTATATTTGATTTATATGCGTATGTCATTGAATCCATGGTATTTTATACTTGTAATGCTCCTTACATGTAAGTATGTTTTTAAACCTATTACATATATAATTTATAATAAAATCAATTTAGTCCTATACATGTTATTATCTCTATGTTATTTTACGTACATTTTCTTTCAAGTTTATATGTATATATATACACACTTATTATTTTAATAGATTTTTTATCTAAAATACTTTTTACTTTACGATTTATCAAATATTCTCTTTATATATATATGCGAAATTATTTTTAGAAACTTCATTCTTCTTGTAATTATTAAAATCATTATTTTTTTAGTATATCTTCATATTATATTACTTATGTGTTTTATTATAGCCTATTATTTAAATGTTTTAATATAAGGGCATGTGTATTTTTGAGACTAACTTAAAATTTATGTTATTAATCTCTTGATTTCTTTTCAATAAACTTACACGTATATAAGTTTTATAAATCTATTTTGTGTATTATATCTCATCATGTATTTTATCATCCTTTCATATTATATGTTATCCAAGTTATCATATGCTTTGTCAATTTTCGAATAAATTCGTTTTTTAAAACGTTTTGCACATGACTCGATTCAAAATTGTATTTTATAATATCCATTTCAATAATTATATATATATTCTTATTTTTATGAAAATCTGTCAACTCATACATTATGTGTTTTAAAAATATTCATTCTACAATATATATATTTTAATGATTGCATGTGTATATTAAGCTTGTCATTGTTTTACAATAATCTTATACCATGTTGCTTCTTTGGATTGCATTTTATTTTATGCCTCTAATAATTTTATTATTATGCCATGTATGCCGTCATCGTATTTTATTTATTCATTATTGCCATGTTAATTGTTCTCCATGCGTAATTGAAATTGAGTTATATTTTCAAGTCGGTTATACTTAGTCGCTTAGGTGTTTGTTAGTCGATTAAGTAAATTGTATTGCCTCCGCTTTCCCATTGTCGCGTTTTATGCATGCATAAATCACCTCATATCATCGTTTTCCACGTGGCTTTTGAAATGTGGTTTTATGAAATCCCAATTCTTAAAGTCGACTCCGTTTTATTTCAAGTAAGATTAACACATTTTAAACTAATTCTATACTTATTCTTTTTAAGAATTTTTTAAAACGAAGACGAGATTCGATATTTGGCAATTCGCGAAATAGTGCCTTAACGAGTTGGGTTGTAATTTCGCATTTACTCAAAATAATCGAATATTACTTCAAAATTTCACTCATGTCTTCTAAAAATCTTTTAAAACAAAGGTGATACTTGGTGTTTGATAATTCGAGAATCATGCCCTATCGTGCTGGGTTGTGATTCCTCGTTTGCTCAAAACAATAGAATATTCCTTTAGGTTTTCACTCATGTTTAAAAATATATATTTAAAAACGAAGGAAATATTCGATGTTTGGCAATTCGGGGAATCGTGCCCTATCGTGCTGGGTTGCAATTTCTCGTTTGCGCAAGATAATCGAATATCCCTTTGGAATTTCATTCGTGTTTTCTAAAAACTTTTTAAAACGAAGGCAATATTCGGCATTTGACAATTCGAGAATTATGCTCTATCATGCTGGGTTATGATTTCTCGTTTGCTCAAAACGATCGAACATTCCTTTATATTCTCACTCATGTTTATAAAAAAATATTTAAAAATGAAGGCGATGTCCGATATTTGGCGATTTGAGAATCGAGTCCTATCGTGCTGGGTTGCGCTTTTTCATTTGTCCAAAACAATCGAATATCTCCTCAGAATTTCACACGTATTTTATAAGGTAAGGCAATGGTCAATGTTTAGAAATTCGAGGAATCATACCCTACCGTGCTAGGCTTCGATTTTTCGTTGGACTAAATAGTTGAGCATCCTTTTGTAATTCTCGAATTATAAATTTTCGGACGTCGAAACAAGAAGATTTTTGACAATCAACTTGGGTTACTCAAACGTTATAAAAAAGAACTACATTTCAAAAATATTTTTTTAATTTTAGACATAATGACAGTATTTAATCGATTCGGTACCAATTTTGAGCGTAGTGAGTGTGCTAATCCTTCATCATGCGTAACCGACTCCCGAACCCGTTTTCTCAAAAGTTCGTAGACCAAAATCATTATTTTAATAAACCAAAAATGTTTTATTAAACTAACCTCATTTTTAGGTGATCCGATCACACCAAAACAAAATATCGGTGGCGACTCCATGCATTTGTTTTTCAAAAGTCGATTTCCCCCTTTTTAAATTTAAAATTTTTAAATTAATTGTGGTTTCGACACAGATCATATAAATTTAAAACTATCTTCTAATTCTTTTATTTTCCCTTTTTTTACATTATTTCCTTCTTTATTTTTTGTTCTATTTTTTTTTCTTTTCTTCTTTTATAATGTCTGGCAATACCACTAATGTTAAAGATTTTCTCTCTTGACATTGAGACGCCAACAATTAATTTTGTTTTCAAACTTCACTGTCTACTTACATTATCTAACTAGATCAGAAAAAGTTATTTCATTGATTAAAACCAAAGCTTGCAAAACCAAACTAGTCAATTGAACCAACTAGATCAGGAACCAATCAAGGAACTAATCTGGAGATAGGGGTTAAACTGAATAACCCGTGAATCAATATAAACTAATAAAACCAAACTAAAAAATCAGTTGAACCGTTTTTTATTTTTTTAATATCTTTTATTTTGTAATCTTTTAGTAATTTATTTGATCATATCAGACAATTTGACCGAATCAAAAATTCTTGACCTGACTGATTCAACTGTGAGTCTGGTTTTGAAGAAAGAAAAAATAAAAAATATATATAAGAGGAAATAAACTTTTTTCCACATATCAATTGTTAATTAGTTATTTTTTAATAGACTTAATGGTTTAACTAACAATTGAACTAACAATGGTACCAACTTCGGAAAAATATAATTTAAGTATCAAAATAGAAAAAAAATTAGTTACCAATTTGTCAGTTAAGCTTTTTTTCAAAATAGATTTAATAATTTAACTAACAGTGATATCAACTTAAAAAAAAATTAGGTAGCACTTGTGACCAAAAAATATTAAGTTAGAAAAAAAAAGACATAAAAATTTGAGATAATAATACAAATAAATAAAAATATTAAGTTACATAAATATTTTCCAAATAAATTAATTTACCTTATTTAATCTTACATATAATAATTATTTGATATATTAATTGATGAAAAAATTTTATTCTACAAGCAAATTGAAATTTTATCATATATGATTAAGTGATATTTAAAAACTTTAAAAAAATAAATAAAATCTCAATTCCCTTATTGTCTACCAAATATTTATTCATATATTTCTGTTTTGTGACCGTCACTTACCACTAACTACTTTTCATCCTCACCAGCATTTTTGTTTTCATCATGAAATCACAGTGAATCTGTAATCATAAAAGTAATTAATGTACCATCATTAATATTCTTTAATTGTTGGTATATAGTTTGAATTCCACGAGTTATCAAAATGCATGGAATACTGAAGTCTTGTTTTAATTTTATTGTTATGTGGTGTGATTGAACTGATTTTTTCTCAACTGAAACATATGTTTATTTTTTTTCTAAATAATCTAATAATTTATAAGATAAAATCTTTTCGCCTCAACGAATGCGATGTATCAACAAATTATACTAATTAAATTGATATGGGATCTAAGATTTAATTATGCATATAAACCCTTAATTATATCGAAACAAAACTTAGAAATACATACTTCAAATTCATGTGAGTAGGAAGTTGATCTTTGGAAAGAGCGATTGTTGTCGGAGTAAGAGAGAAATAGCAATGCTTTTGCGTAAATGCAATAGGGCCATTGTCTTGAGACTCAGTCAAAAGCAAAATGAGTTGGTTGTAAGGAAGTTTCAAGCTAAATATGATGTTGCGGTAGTAGTAGGCAACTGTCGATCGTGCTTATGCAGAGGCGGAACAAACTTTTTTCTTAAAATGTTTAACATTCAAGATACCGTCGTGAGCAATATTCAATTCGCCCATGGTCCTGATTTATGTGGGATCAGGCTTAGCATGTTGCGTAGCATCTCTGAATCTATTGGCATATTTTGCCCTTTTACCTCCGATTTAAAAAAAGTGGCACTTTGATGTTTGTGCTACCATGAAAGGGAAGGCGTTGCTAGCGAATCATCCTCTTCACCTAAGGATGTTTCCTCTGTTGATGAATCACGCCCTTTTTTCTTAAATGATCACATACATTTTGTGAGTAGATACTAATAAAACTACTTTGTTGCTGAACGTAGTTTCATGCTTTTGCTATGTTATAATAAAATCAGGGAGTTTCTTGCACGTGTTAGCTTGTTGTTTTAATGTTTGTATAGTGCGTATTGCATTGATTATAAAAACATACATCGAGGCTTTTTATGCCCATATAGGCCATTTCACATGCAATCCGATTAGGCCTAAAAAGGCATTTTTATTATGGAAAAGTTGATGAACCTTTATACCTAGTATTTTCGGTGGCCATTAGCATTAAGGAGGTGAAGAGTTTGTGGTCTTCAATTGATTTTGTCAAGAGGGACGAGACCATTTTCCCTTGGTCTTTAAAAGAGTAAGGGGACGAGACTTTACATCTTAACTGATTCTTTAAGGGTGACGAGGCCTCATAACTTGGCCTTCTGTTGATTCTATCAATGCAGATAAGATCTCTCGCTTTGGTCTTCAAAGGCGTAAGAGGGACGAGACCACACACCTTAGTCAATTCCTTCAGGGGGATGAGATCTCACGACTTGACCTTCGGTTAATTCTACTAAGGGGATGAGACTTCTTGCCTTAGTCTCCTAAGGTGTAAGGGAGGCGAGACCATGCACCTTAGTCAACTCCTCAATGGAGGTGAAATCTTGCATTGACCTCTTGATGCTTCTTTTCCATTTATTAAGTAGTGGCATATCTTGGGAGCTGGTAGAGGCCCCGACTCCTTAAAATAGAAAAGTGTTCATTTAGGCCGTTTAAAAATTTAAATTAGTAGAAGTAAAATTGTACTTTAGCCCCCTAAAAATAATAAAAATTTGATTTAATCCTTTAAAAATTAAAAATATTTAAGCTATTAAAAATTAAAATTTAATTTCAGCCATCCCTAAAAAAAATTTCTGGCTTCACCCCTGATTTTAAGCCAAGTCTCCACATTCCCTACTTGCTACTCAAGGGGACGTGGATTACCTCTTTTGCAATGCTTACTCTTCGTCGTAAAGAGGCTAAATGAGATGTCCTTGTTGCTTAAAGGGGTCGAATGAGATATTGTTGCTGTTGGTGTTGTAGCAATTTTCATGGATGGGCAAGTGGCTTTGTAGTTATTTCCACTACCATTCTTGCAATGACCCAATTTTTATTAGTGTCAAAAATTCAATTTTGGGCTAAATTTCTTGAATCGAGTAATTCTGAGAAGTTTAGCTAAGAGGTCTCCGAAAATGGGCATGGTGGTGTATTAGAGGATTGTTATTTAGTGATTGGGTATTAACTAAAATCATTAATTACTTAGTATCGAGAATTTAAAGATTTAGGCTTATTGTCCGTGTGAGAATATTAGAAAATATGACTAGAAAATTTCACAAGTCCTTAGAAATAATTATTCCCATATTAAAAATATGAAAGTAGGAATTAATGGCTTCATTCATCATTATCTATCAATTATCATATAATAATACAAATTCATATATAGTTAATGATGGATTAGTGGCACAGTTAATTATATAACTAATTATATATACATTCCTTAGTGAGAGAGAGAAGATGAAAAACGGCATCTTCTTCGTCTTTCCCAAACCGAAACATAAAGAAAAAAAAGAGAGAAAACTTAGCCATTTTCTTCTTTCATTTGTCCTGAGCCTAACTAGCAAGGTAAGTGACTTTTTCTTGTAAAATTTTGATAAATAATTAGTAAATGTTGGTATATAATGACAACCCAAGCCACGGAATTAGAAATTGATTAGTTTATTTAAGTGAAACAATAATAAAATGTTTGAGTCCAAAAGTTAAGTTCATGCAAGTTACTATGAAATGAGATTTTGGTGAAATTGGTTGAAATTATAGTAAAAAGATTTAGACTAACTTGAGTCAAGCTTAAATTTATATAGTTAATTTTATGATATTAGGAATTAAATTGAATAAATTGAAAACTGTCAAAAAAATGTGTCATGAATTGAAAACTAGGAGTTTCTATTAAATAAATGTGAAATTGGTTTCCAATTCGATAAGGAAAATTGAAAGTTATGAGTAATTCAGATATTAATGCATATAAGGACTAAAGTGAATAAAATGTAATAATATCTATATATTATTGAATTATGTGATTAAAGTGTTTTTGCATTTAAGTTTAATTTTTATAGCTAAAGTCATTAACGAATAGTCACTTCTGGTTTGTGCTTTTATAATTCAATTTCAATTTGCTTTCATAGATTAATTTGGTTGTTGGAATCAAACATGAATATATATCGAGGTAATTGTATCTTTTACCTACAAACTTTGAATGATAGATTCAATACGGTGATAGTTGAAATAATTGAAAAATGTGCAAAATTGTGTTTGATATGTGTAAAAATGTTAAGACATTGGTTTTATGGTGAACTGTATTACAATAGTAATTGTAACGATAATGCCTCATGAAATAATGCTAGATGTAGTTCAGATATAGTTAGTATGTCATAAGATCATCGATGTAGTGATTTGTTAGCTATCATTGTCAGGCAATCCAGGATGACAAAATAAATGGTACAGAGACAATTACTAAAACCATCATTGTCAGGCAACCTGAGATGGTAGAATAAAAAAAATACTAAAAGTCATCGTAGTCGGGCAACCCAAGATGGCACAATAAGACAGTTCTAATTTACAAATGGTCGTGGACTTTTCCGTTATATATAGATCCGAGTACTCGACCTAATGTCTATCATCAGATAATAGGGGCTAAAATGAATAAGCACTGAAATTGATATTGAAATGTGAAATGGATAAGAAAGTTGGAAAATTATTTGATGAGTTAAAGTAGTATATATTAATTTAATGGATAACTGTTATATATACATACTTTAGTTTATTCTTAACACAATGTATTTGAATTATATTAGCACCACTAAGTATTCAGTACTCAACGCACGGTTATATTTGTTTCTATGTGCAGGTATCGGACGTGAGTAGACGTAGATTTTAAGTGGTTAAGCATCCAACTCAACTCGAAACACGCTCCTAACACCTCTTTTATATGTATATATGTGTTGGCATTAAAATGACATGTACCGAGGTTGTTTTGCGCATGTTGCTTAAATGGTATTTTTCGTATATTTGGGACTTGGCATATATTATTTTATAAGATAAATTTTAATCTTTAATTAGTAGATAATTATGCTCGTTTATATAAGTTTGATTATGTGAATTAGTTTGTTAAATAATAATGCATTGATGTTTATAATATGATGATGTTTGGTCGTGTTTTCATGTGTTAAATTGATGGTCTTATTTTGATGTAAAGTTTTGGCATGGTTTGGTCACTTGAAAATGTGCATTTACAACTATTTTACCATTAAGCCTTGAGACTGCATGAACATGTCTCATGTTAAAAGTTATGTGATCCAAATTCCTGTTAAAATAAATACAAGTGGCAAGATAGGGGATCTACGGGGCGAAGACCCGAAGGCAATAGCCTATTGTAGATCCTCAATAAGAAAAATGCTGGATCGGGGTCGCAACCGGGGGTGTGGAGGCCCTCGACCCCCATAGTACAGTACAAGTTGCAAAATTAAAATTCGTATAGAAGTTTACTTCCTCTATTTGATGTTGATTTGAATAAGGTGTTTTAATCTTACAGCATTACTTCTATTTGAATTTGATTAGAATAAGGTTTTTAAACCTATAAATAGATGTAATCGTCTTCCCTCTTGTTTCATTCGAATTCGACATAGTGAATTTTATTCTCCTCTTGCCTGTGGTTTTTTTCCCGAAAGGGTTTTCATGTAAAATTCTATGTGTTCTATTTTCTCTCTTTCTTTGCGATTCTTTGTCATTATCGACGTTCAATTTTCACATCTCATGACCCTAAGAATGAAATTTACCTTGTATTTTGGCCTACATGCTTAGTGTCTTGAGAGTTGGCGAGCTAGTCTTGAGACAATCCTATTTAAACCTCGAGATAAGTGGCCTTTGTCTCGAGACAAGTAAACTTTGAAGCTAAATTAGTTTTGCCTTCCTCCAGGTCTCAAGACATTCAAACATCGAAGCTAAAATAAGAAAACGGGAGAGGCTGGTCTTGAGACCCACTCTTGAGACCTAAGAGACCTTGCCTTGAGACACAATTTCTAATATCTTGAGACGGTTTAATTTTGAAGCAAAAATACCTAAAAAGATGTCCTCTGTCTCGAGACACAATATTGAAACTTGATAATTGAGTTCAAATTCAAGTCCCAACTCCTAAATTGACTTAGTATCACCCTATAACTCGATGGATTAAATTATTATACTCTATGAAAGTATAAGATTGTGATTGAAATGGTGATTGTTTTTATAAGAATTATAATTTTACTCTAAATGATATGACAAAAGAAGTAAGTTAGCCTGAGCTGTTTCGACAACATAATGTAACATCACTCTTTTGAATCTGATGAGCAGGTCAAGTGTGGGGACTTGTTCTTGAAATGGGATTTGACCTCCTTTATTTAGTTGAATTGGATTGAAAGGCGAATTTCTTCATAAAAGGTGTCGAAACCATTTTTTAAAGGGATGTTTGAAAAATGGGGATCGACTTTTGAAAAACGAAAACGGGAGTTGCCACCAACCTTTTTAGGTGTGATTGGATTACCTTATAAAACGTTTTGGTCTACGAAAATTAAGAAAACAGGTTCGGGAGTTGGTTGCATACGAGGAAGGATTAGCACCCTCACAACGCCCAAAATTGGTACCAATTTGAATAATTTTCTGTCTTAATGTCAAAAATTTGAAAAGATTTTAAAATAGGATCCCTTTTTTAAAACCGGAATTATTTAAGTTGAAAAATCGAGATTCTTTAGCTCCGAAAGAATACAAACATCACATCCAGCATGATAGGACACGATATTCTTAAACTCTCGTAACTGAAATCATCTCGTGATTTACAAAATCTATTTAGAAGGATACTTTAGGCATTTAGACAAATGGGAAATCGCAACTCAGCATGTTAGGGCACTATTTCCCGAATTCTTAAATACGAAAAATATTGCCTTATTTTAGAAAAACTTTTGGATAAAATATGACAATTAAATGAAATATATTTTTTTTAAATAATGATTTGAATAAAATTTAAAAAAAATAATTTACTAAGAGTAATACTAAAAAGAATTATTAAAAAATGAAAGAGTTTGATATGATATTAAAATTATTTTAAAAAATTAAAATATATAAAAAAACAGGGAAACATGGATTAAATCAAATAAAAAAGGTTGAAAAACGAAGATGAACAAAGAATAAAATAAGAATAAACCGTAGAAAATAAGAACGTAAGAATGAGAGAAATTTGAGTGAAAGCTCTCAAAAATTTTTATTGTTTCCCAAAACTTCAGTGTGTTTACAATGAAGGGAGAGGCCTCTATTTATAGTTGAACCTCCTCAAATCCAACGGTACAGATCAATTACATCAACAGTTAAGATTAAAAGGTATCTACAAATTAAATCTCTAAGATTACAAAATTATATCTTTTAAGATTGCATATCATATCTGAGATTGCAATCATATCTGAGATTGCAATCATATCTGAGATTGTATCATATCTAAGATTGCATATCATATCTAAGATTTCATATCATTGAATATTATATTTCCATATGATTCAAGCTTGTAGACGGACCTTAAATCTTTTCAAGTAATGAGCCATTCCGATCAGGCCAAATTATATTTGTAATTCTGGACTGAACTTGGACTCCGTTTTTTTTGGGGTTTATTATTTTTGTTTTTGGACTTATTTCTGGGCCCGGGCAAAATTGAGTGTCTACAGCTGCCCCTCTTTGTTCATTGCTGTGTAACAGGAATAGAGCAAAGACTATAAAAGGACCAATTTTGCCCAGGCTCGCTGAGTCTTGAGTTCTTGATCCTTGATCTTCTTTAAATGGCCTCTTGATGGCTTCAATCTGCTTCACTGCAACTCAGGAATGCGATATCTGCTATCTTTGATCTGCTCCCCGTCTAATACAGAGACGCCAAATCTGTTATCTTCGATCTGCTTCCCGTCTAATACAGAGACGCCAAATCTGCTTCTTCAATCTGCTCCTAGTCTAATACAGAGATGCCAAATTTGTCATCTTAGATCTGCTTCGATGTAAACACATGAAGGTCAGATCTGTTATGTCTTCGATCTACTCCCCGTCTAATACAGAGATGCCAAATCATCTTGGATCTGCTTCAATGAAAGTCCAATCTGTTATGTCTTTGATCTGCTCCCCGTCTAATACAGAGATGCCAAATCATTTTGGATCTTCTCCAATGAAGGTCAGATCTGCTGTGTCTTCGATCTGCTCCCCGTCTAATACAGAGATGTCAAATCTGTCATCTTGGATCTGCTTCGATGTAACCACATGAAGGTCAGATCTACTATGTCTTCGATCTACTCCCCGTCTAATACAGAGATGCCAAATCATCTTAGATCTGCTTCAATGAAGGTCCAATCTGTTATGTCTTCGATCTGCTCCTCGTCTAATATAGAGATGCCAAATCATCTTGGATCTGCTTCAATAAAGGTCAGATCTGCTATGTCTTCGATCTGCTCTCCGTCAAATATAGAGATGCCAAATCTATTTCTTCGATTCTCTGACAATACAGAAATTTTAAATCATCTTGGATCCGCTTCAGCATAAACACCTGAAGGTCAAATATGCTATGCTTTAGCCTGTTACCCTACTGCTTAGGAGGTTAAGGTGCATCAATCTTCATTGTCCCTTGAAGGACATAACCTGTATAATGTGTATGAGTTCATGCCTAATGATTAGGATGCTATGATCGGAATGAGTCAAATGCTCCTAATTAAACCTGTTATAATGCAAAATGTTTATGAATATGACCCATATTCTAGACGTCACCACTCATTCTTTCGTCGAAGTTTATCCTTATTTCTCTCGAAGTATCATTCCTACTCAGCCTATGGGTTTGTACCATTCTTCAAATGCTATGACCCACCAAAAATGTCTGTAAGATGATCCTCTCTTAGGATCGAATCGTTTGATTTGTCCAATCATCATTTTGGACTAAAGAAAGAATTTCCTCGAGTTCTTTCAAACATCACTTACGTGAATTCTTCGAACAATTGTTCTGTTTTAGTTTCTTGTATTATCTAGAAATTTCCAAAGTAATGAGCAAAACTTCATTTGTGAAAATTATTTAGTTCATCTATCATTATTTCCATACAACATACTTTAAGAATAATGGAAGATGAATTTAATCTTGAGAATAATTAGATTTGAATAAATTTGTCAAAAATACAAAGGAAATTAATCTAAAAGCCTATCTTTGACAAGAAAAAGAATCTAAAGATAGCAAACAGGACAAAAGTTAGATGCCCTAGATATCGCCGCTTGAGTGTTTATATGCCAGCTCCATGAAGACTTTCTTGAATTCAACATGTGTTTAAAAGATCCACAGTACTTTGTTGATGCCCCGATATGCAACGCGCTTCACTCTTCATTGAATCAGATATAGTAAGATTACTGTGTGCTCTTCAAAATTTTAGCTGCCCTTTCGGGTTTTCAACTCAAAACCCATTTGGTCACAAGGCGCCCTTTGCGGGTTTTCACCTTGGCCTCTCTATTTTTTTTTGAAAACTCAAGGCGCCATTTGTGGGTTTTCACCTTGAATTCTTCTCTCCTTTAGACAAAGTACTTTTTGACTGAGTTTGAATTCACTGGATGGGGCAAACTCTTCCAATCTATTTCCGTTAAAATCAATACACCCCCAAAGAAGGCCTTCTTCACGACATACGATCCTTCCCAATTTGGCATCCATTTTCCTCTAAAATCCTTCTGAATAGGGAGGATCTTTTTCAGCACAAGATCCCCCTCGTGGAATTCTCTTGGTCGTACTTTCTTGTCGTAAGCTCGCATCATTCGCTTCTGATACATCTGACTATGACGAATGGCCTTTAGCCTCTTTTCCTCAATCAAGTTCAACTGATCATATCGCGATTGTATCTATTCAGCTTCATTTAACTTTATCTCTGACAAGACTTGAAAAGACTGTATTTCCACTTTAATGGGTAACACTACTTCCATCCCATAAACCAACGAGAAAGGAGTTACCCCGGTAGAGGTTCTGATAGACGTTCGGTAAGCTAAGAGTGCAAATGGTAACTTTTCATGCCAGTCTCTGTAGGTTTCAGTCATTTTCCCCACTATCTTCTTGATGTTTTTGTTAGCAGCTTCCACTACCCCATTCATCTTTGGGCGATACGGCGAAGAGTTATGATGCTTAATCCTGAACTGACTGCAAACTTTTGCTATCGTTTTGTTGTTCAAGTTCAGTGCATTGTCTGATATGATCCTTTCAGGCATCCTATACCGATAAATAATCTCTTTATTCAAGAAATGACTTACAGCCAACTTAGTAACATTCGCATAAGAAGCAGCCTCTACCCACTTCGTGGAGTAATCAATGACCACAAAAATAAAGCGATGCCCATTTGAATTTTTTGGTGATATTGGCCCAATGACATCCATGCCCCACATAGAAAAAGGCCATGGAGAAGTCATAACATGTAGAGGTGAAGGTGGTACATGAATCTTGTCTCCATAAATCTGACATTTATGGCATTTTTTGGCGTAGTTGATACAATCCCCTTCCAAAGTAAAGTAATAATATTCAAACCTCATGATTTGTCTAGCCAACGTGAAACCATTAGCATGCGTCCCACAAACACCTTTGTGAACTTCTTCCAGGATTAACTTAGCTTCCACGGCGTCAACACATCTCAACAGTACTTGGTCTTTTCTTCTTTTGTACAAGATGTCCCCATCCAAAACGTAATCGCAGGCTAATCTCCTTAAAGTTCGCTTATCATTTTCAATTGATTGTTCTGGGTATTTACGATCTCTCACATATCACAATATATCCTGATACCAAGGGTTATCATCCTTTTCTTATTCCTCAATGTTACAACAGTGAGCTGGAGCCTCGAAAATACTCATCTGAATGGGTCTCATCTCCTCCTCTTTATTCACTTTAATCATTGAAGCCAAGGTTGCTAGAGCATCTGCCATCTAGTTTTCGTCTCGTGGGATATAATTGAAAGTGATGTCATCGAACTCCTCAAGTAACCCCAAAACTACCTTTCGATAATTGATCAGTTTAGGATCCCTTGTCTCTCATTCACCTTTAAGCTGGTAAATTACCAACGCGGAGTCTCCATAAACTTTCAAGGTTCTTATTCTTCGCTCTATAGCTGCTCGGAGTCCCATGATGCACGCTTCATACTCGGTCATATTGTTTGTGCAATCAAAATCCAACTTGCACGTGAATGGATAATAATCACCATTTAGGGATACCAAGACCGCCCCAATTCCATTTCCCACTGCATTAGATGCCCCATCAAAGCTCAACTTCCATGGATAATCCTCTGTAGCTGCTACACACATCAGCTCCTCATTTGGGAAATCAAAATTCAACGGCTCATAGTATTGTAGAGCTCTACTAGCCAGAAATTCCGCTATCGCACTTCCTTTTATAGCCTTCTAGCTCACATAAACTACGTCAAACTCTGAAAGCAGAATTTGCCACCTCGCCATTCTTCCATTCAAAGCTGTTGACTCCATCATATACTTCAGAGGATCAAGTTTTGAAATAAGCCAAGTAGTATGATACAACATATATTGCCTTAAGTTTCGAGTCGTCCAGATTAAAGCACAGCACAATTTCTCAATTGGTGAATATCTCATCTCACACTCTGTCAATTTCTTGCTGAGGTAGTATATCGCCTTTTTCTTTCTTTTTGACTCGTCATGTTGGCCAAGCACACATCCCATAGAATTGCTAAACACTGATAAGTATAGAATTAATGGTCTACCTGGATTAGGTGGAGATAATACAGGAGCATTTAACAAGTATTGCTTAACCTTATCGAAAGCACTCTGGCATTCCTCATCCCAAGTACCTTGGTTGTGTTTTCTAATGAGGCGAAATATAGGGTCACATTTCTCAGTTAATTGTGAAATAAACCGAGCAATATAATTCAACCTTCCAAGAAAACCCCGAACTTCTTTCTGAGTACGTGGTGAAGGCAAATCTTGTATGCTCTAACTTTGTCTGAATCAACTTCTATTCCTTTTTCACTTACCACAAAACCTAGTAACTTCCCCGACTTGGCTCTGAAAGTGCATTTTGCCGGATTAAGTTTTAACTGAAACTTCCTTAATCTCAATAATAGTTTCTTTAAAACCTCAATATGTTCCTCCTTTGCTCGAGATTTAGCAATCATATCATCAACATACACCTCAATTTCCTTGTGCATCATATCGTGAAATAAGGTCACCATAGCCCTTTGGTATGTTACCCCTGCATTCTTTAGCCCAAAGGGCATTACCTTGTAACAGAAAGTCCCCCACAAGGTTATGAAGGTGGTTTTGTCCATGTCTTCAGGATGCATATTTATCTGATTGTACCCTGAAAAACCATCCATAAAAAAGATAGGAACTGGTACAATGTTAGCTACCCATTTAGAATACTTCACCTCTTGTGAGAATCCTGCATTGAACTGTTTCTTGACTTCATCATTTATTTTTAATACGATATCTGGTCTCATTCTTCGCAACTTCTGTTGAACTGGTTTATAATCCTGTCTTATTGGAAGACGATGCACCACAATATCAGTATTTAACCCTGGCATATCTTGATAGGACCATGCAAAGATATCCTTGAACTCACGTAACAACTCAATCAGTCCTTGCCTTATATCATCAGCAATATGCGTGCCAATTTTCACCTCTTTCCTTTCCTCTAGGGCTATATTATCTACTGCCTCTTTCTCATGTGGTATGATTTGTTTCTACTCCTGTTTCACCATCCTCAAAAGATCTAGAGACACATCATAATCCTGTACATCTTCAAAATCCTGTGATTCCTCTAAACACATGTCTTGCTCATGAGAGAAATCAGGATTTGTAATATCAATGCTCATGTCATTAATATCTAGGGATCTGTGAAGTATAAAGAATATACAAAGAATGAACGAATTTAAGAATGATTATTTATGTGCTATGAATGAAAAAATAAGAATTGCCAAAATTTAACGGAATATTGGTTAATAAAAATGAAACAAATAAAAGTTATCTTTATTAAAAAATAATAGATGATTGTAAGCCCATTTCACAAATGAAATCCTATTACTCCTAGGCTCTAGAGTAACAAGAATGTTTTGAGAATTACTCTGAAAAATTCCTAAAAACTACAGGAAGTTACTCCACAGTCCAATTGTTCAGAGAGCTTCCCAATTCGTAAGGGCGAATGCCCTCAAGGTTTCCTTGCTCATTCATTCCTCTCTTTAAAGATTATCATCTCTCTTTTTACCATTTCTTCCCAAATCATCTTCATCGGCGTTCTCACCTCAGCCACGCCTTCCTTTATTCTCCTCTCACTGGTTTCACCAATGGCGTTCACTCCTTGATCGCTATGATTTGGTAATGGGTTTTCAGTATTCGGGGTATTATCGAACTTCACTACCCCCATTTAATAAGCTTTTCTACGGCCTTCTTAAAACCAGTACAATTTTCAATCGAATGCCCTGATATTCCAGCATGGTATTCGCATCTAGCGTTTGTGTCATACCATTTAGGATATGGGGGCTGCAATGGCTTAAGGTGAAAAGGAGAAATAACATGTGCATCGTATAAGCTTTGATAGAGCTCACGATACGTCACGGGGATAGGTGTGAATTACATTCTTTCAGAATTCTGCCTTGTACCTGACTCCTACCTTTGAGAACTCTGTTGCTCAACCGCAGCTATTTTAGGTTGACCAACTGTGATTTCCCTCGTGTTGAAAGTACTTGTGTTATTCACTTCACTATCCTTTCTCTTTGGGGCCGATCTTTTAGTTGTTTCTCCTTCAATTTTGCCACCCCTTATGGCATTCTCAATTATCTCTCCCGCCATGACTATATCCGCAAAGCTTTTGGTGATGCTCCTAATCATGTGAGTGATGAATGGAGTTTTTAGAGTATTGATGAACAACATGGTAGTCTCTTTCTCCAACAACGGTGGTTGAACTTGCATTGCTACCTCTCTCCATCTCTGTGCATATTGCCTAAAATTTTCATTAGGCTTTTTCTCCATGTTTTGCAGTGTGATCCTATCCAGAGTCATGTCAGTCACATGATTGTATTGCTGCATGAAGGCCTGTGCAAGATCCCTTCATGAACTTATTCTGGCCCGGCTCAGTTGATTATACGACTTGGCTACTACTCCAATTAAACTGTCTTGGAAATAGTGAATCAACAATTGATCATTATTCACATACCCAGTCATCCTCTTACAGAACATCGTAATGTGGGCTTCTGGGCAAGTATTCCCATTGTACTTCTCAAATTCTGGCATCTTGAATTTGTGAGGAAGCACCAAGTCTGGGACCAAGCTTAGCTCTTTGGCATCAACCCTATGATGTCCATCAGCATTCTCTAAAGTCTTGAACTTTTCCTCCAACCATTTGCCGTGGTCTTCCAACTGTCTTGCAGCCTCAGTTCTTAGATCCTCTTTTTCAGTCATGTCTAAGTCAGGAATGACAGGATTTGCAGTATTGTCACTCAAATTGAATCCTGAACTAGCTGGGAAATTCATGGGGATCCCAGTATCGACCGACCCTTGTTGGGGCCTTATAGTAACAGATGGCCTCCTACGAAGTGCCTCGGCTTGTGTAGGCACATGAGGTGGGGTGAAACCTGGAGGATGATCCTTACCCTCTGTAGCGACCTAAAAATTTGGCAATAGGCGCTATTTGAAATGATTATTGAAAAATTAAAGTTTCAAATTTTATTTACAAAAGAGGAGTCGCCACCGATCTTTTTTAGGTGTGATCGGACACCAAATAAAATCCTTTTTTAGAAGAATTTTTTTAAACTTTTCTAAAAAAAGAGAGACAATTTTAGGTCCACGTCAAAATCCAGAGAAAATTAGGGTCCGGGAGTCGGTTACGCGCGAGGAAGGTATTAGCACCCTCGCGACGCCCAAAATTGGTATCTCGTTAAACGCATGTTGTCTTAATTTTCAAAAATACGAGTTCCATTTAATATTTAGTCGTGATCCGATTGAAATACGAGAACCCCTTTTTTTAAAAAAAAACACGAGAATTTTGAAGCGCAGTATTTCTTTTTTAAAACGAAAGTTTTTTTTTAAAATACGAGAATTTTTGAAAACACGAGAATTTGTAAACACGAATATTTTAGAAACACGAAAATTTTTGGAAAAAAACGAAATTTTCTTAAAGCACGACATTTTTTTTTTGAAACACGGGAATTTTTAAAACAAGACATTTTTTTGAAACAAAATTTTTCTTAAAAAAAATTTTAAATACGAGAATTTTTAAAACACGAAAATTTTTAAAACACGGAAATATTTTTTTTAAAACACGAAATTTTTTTTTGAAAACAAGAAAATTTTTGAAACACTAGAATTTTGAAAACACGAAGATTTTTGAAACATGAGAATTTTTAAAAGCATGAGGATTATTGAAAGCACGAAGATTTATAAAAAACGACAATTTTTGAAATACGAGAAATTTTTTAAACGCGAAAATTTTTTTCAAACACGAAAACCTTTGAAAACGCGAAAATTCGAAAATTTCTAAAATACGAGTAATTTTTAAAGATTCGAAAATTTGAAACAAGAATTTTTTTTTTAGAAAAACGTACCATATTTAACACGAATCGATGATATTCACCCCAACATGGCAATGAAATCGACGAATTAGTGTCAAACCAATTCAATTTAATATTTAATCGGGTTGTATTAAAACACGAGAAAATTTTTTTGAAACACGAGGATTTTTGAACATTTTTTATTTTAAAACGGGTCCCGAATTTAACATAAGCCATCGATATTCACCCAACATAGCGATGAATTCGGTGACTCGATGCTAAACCGATTCGTTGCCTTATTTATTAAAATTATTTAAAATAAAGTAAAATTAAAATTTAATTAAATTGTAAATATAAATACAAAAATATAAAAATATATAAAATGCATAAAATGCTAATAATATTAAAATGAAATAACATAAAAATACGAGCATTAAATTAAAAGAGAAATAAATAAAATTACCGAAAAATTTAAAACACGAGCTTCGCCGAACGGGTTGCTAAAATTGAACCCCCTTTTTCTTCTTTTTTTCTTTTTTCTTTTTTCCTTTTTTCTTCTTTTTCTTCCTTTTTTTTTCTGCTGGGCTGCCTTGTTGGGCTGGCCTGCGCGGGCCTGCTGGCTGGTGGCCTGTTGGCTGCTTGTTGGGCTGCTGGAATTGGGCCTATTGTTGGCCTGCCCTTTTTTTTTTTTGTGCTGCTTCTTTCCCTTCTTTTTTTTTGCTTTTTTTTTTGCTTTGATTTTTTTTTTGGGCTTGTTTCTTTTTTTTTGTTTTTTCTTGGGCTGCTGGGTCGGATCGGGTCGTAGGTGGGTCGGGTCGGGTTGACCCGACTGTTATAATATTTTTTCTTTTTTCTTTTTTTTTCTTTCTTTCTTCTTCCTCTTTTCTTCTTCCTTCTTCTTCTTCAAAGTCTAGCCTCCACCACCGCTTGCGCCGCCGCTACCTCCTCCGACGCCGGTACTCTTTCTTTTCTTCTCCTCTTTCTATTTTCTTCTCTTTTCTTCTTTTTTCCTTCGAAAAAATCTCTCTTTTTGCAAGTTTTTTTTTTATTTTTTTCGTGGGTGTCCTCATTTTTGGAGTTTAAACTCCTTTTTATAGTTGGTTTTGCTTCTTTTTTGCAGGTAGCAAGTGGGGAAGGAGCAGCCACCCATGTTTATGGCCTGAAAATCTGGAAGTGGGTGCCCCAAATCATGTAACTTGTCTGAAGGACCAAATCGCAAATGCAGCAAAACTTCTGGGGCTAAATGTAATTTTTAGAAAATTTAGGATTAAAATGAAATTTAATGAAAGTTTAGGGGTCTAAGTGAAATTTAAAGAAAGTTTAAGGGTCAAAATGAAATTTAGGAAAAGTTTAGGTGTCAAAATGCAATTTTTATTTTTTAAATTTTTTTTTTGAAATTTTGAAAATTAAACACAAACTCTAGTCGGACAAAAATTTAGTGCTTACAACTGCCCCTCTTTGCTTATCATTGTGAAACAAGGATAGTGCAAAGACTTAAAAACACTAAATTTTGTTCAATTGTCCAATCTTTATTCTTTACTCGGCATGTGATCCTGAGCTCAACTCATTTCTCGCAATATGAATTGACTATTTAAAACTAGACATTAAAAATAGAAATTGAAAATAGCTCAGCACGTGAGCCAAGGCTCAACTCACTTCTCGCAATATGAGTTGATTTTTGAAAACAGAATTTGCAAAAGGCTCAACTCACCTCTCGCAATATGAGTTGATTTTTGAAAAATAGAAAAAGGCTCAACTCACCTCTCGCAATATGAGTTGGTTTTTGAAAAATAGAAATTAAAAGGCTCAACTCACCTCTCGCAATATGATTGATTTTGAAAAACAGAAATTAAAAGGCTCAACTCACCTCTTGCAATATGAGTTGATTTTTTTTTTTTGAAACATAGAAATTAAAAAACAGAAATTAAAAACAGAATTTGAAAAGACCTCAGCGTGTGGCCTGAGACTCAACTCACCTCTTGCAATATGAGTTGATTTGAAAAAGTAGAATTAGTAAAGCAGAAATTGAAAATACCTCAGCGTGCCTTGAGGCTCAACTCATCTCTCGCAATATGAGTTAAGTTTTGAAAAGCAGAAATTGAAAATACCTCAATGTGTCTTGAGGCTCAACTCATTTCTCGCAATATGAGTTGAATTTTGAAAACAGAAATTGAAATTACCTCAACGTGTCTTGAGGCTCAACTCATTTCTCGCAATATGAGTTGAATTTTGAGAAGCAGAAATTGAAAATACCTCAACGTGTCTTGAGGCTCAACTCATTTCTCGCAATATGAGTTGAATTTGGAAAACAGAAATTGAAATTACCTCAACGTGTCTTGAGGCTCAACTCATTTCTCGCAATATGAGTTGAATTTTGAGAAGCAGAAATTGAAAATACCTCAACGTGTCTTGAGGCTCAACTCATTTCTCGCAATATGAGTTGAATTTTGAAAACAGAAATTGAAATTACCTCAACGTGTCTTGAGGCTCAACTCATTTCTCGCAATATGAGTTGAATTTGAAAACAGAAATTGAAATTACCTCAACGTGTCTTGAGGCTCAACTCATTTCTCGCAATATGAGTTGAATTTTGAGAAGCAGAAATTGAAAATACCTCAACGTGTCTTGAGGCTCAACTCATTTCTCGCAATATGAGTTGAATTTTGAAAACAGAAATTGAAATTACCTCAACGTGTCTTGAGGCTCAACTCATTTCTCGCAATATGAGTTGAATTTTGAAAACAGAAATTGAAATTACCTCAACGTGTCTTGAGGCTCAACTCATTTCTCGCAATATGAGTTGAATTTTGAGAAGCAGAAATTGAAAATACCTCAACGTGTCTTGAGGCTCAACTCATTTCTCGCAATATGAGTTGAATTTTGAAAACAGAAATTGAAATTACCTCAACGTGTCTTGAGGCTCAACTCATTTCTCGCAATATGAGTTGAATTTTGAAAACAGAAATTGAAATTACCTCAACGTGTCTTGAGGCTCAACTCATTTCTCGCAATATGAGTTGAATTTTGAAAAGCAGAAATTGAAAATACCTCAGCGTGTCCTGAGGCTCAACTCATTTCTCACAATATGAGTTGAATTTTGAGAAGCAGAAATTGAAAATACCTCAACGTGTCTTGAGGCTCAACTCATTTCTCGCAATATGAGTTGAATTTTGAAAACAGAAATTGAAATTACCTCAACGTGTCTTGAGGCTCAACTCATTTCTCGCAATATGAGTTGAATTTTGAAAAGCAGAAATTGAAAATACCTCAGCGTGTCCTGAGGCTCAACTCATTTCTCGCAATATAAGTTGAATTTTGAAAACAGAAATTGAAAATACCTCAGCGTGTCCTGAGGCTCAACTCATTTCTCGCAATATGAGTTGAATTTTGAGAAGCAGAAATTGAAAATACCTCAATGTGTCTTGAGGCTCAACTCATTTCTCGCAATATGAGTTGAATTTTGAAAACAGAAATTGAAATTACCTCAACGTGTCTTGAGGCTCAACTCATTTCTCGCAATATGAGTTGAATTTTGAAAAGCAGAAATTGAAAATACCTCAGCGTGTCCTGAGGCTCAACTCATTTCTCGCAATATAAGTTGAATTTGAAAACAGAAATTGAAATTACCTCAGCGTGTCCCGAGGCTCAACTCATTTCTCGCAATATGAGTTGAATTTTGAAAACAGAAATTGAAATTACCTCAACGTGTCTTGAGGCTCAACTCATTTCTCGCAATATGAGTTGAATTTGAAAAGCAGAAATTGAAAATACCTCAGCGTGTCCTGAGGCTCAACTCATTTCTCGCAATATAAGTTGAATTTTGAAAACAGAAATTGAAATTACCTCAGCGTGTCCTGAGGCTCAACTCATTTCTCGCAATATGAGTTGAATTTTGAAAACAGAAATTGAAATTACCTCAACGTGTCTTGAGGCTCAACTCATTTCTCGCAATATGAGTTGAATTTTGAGAAGCAGAAATTGAAAATACCTCAACGTGTCTTGAGGCTCAACTCATTTCTCGCAATATGAGTTGAATTTGAAAACAGAAATTGAAATTACCTCAACGTGTCTTAAGGCTCAACTCATTTCTCGCAATATGAGTTGAATTTTGAAAACAGAAATTGAAATTACCTCAACGTGTCTTGAGGCTCAACTCATTCTCGCAATATGAGTTGAATTTTGAAAAGCAGAAATTGAAAATACCTCAGCGTGTCCTGAGGCTCAACTCATTTCTCGCAATATAAGTTGAATTTGAAAACAGAAATTGAAATTACCTCAGCGTGTCCCGAGGCTCAACTCATTTCTCGCAATATGAGTTGAATTTTGAAAACAGAAATTGAAATTACCTCAACGTGTCTTGAGGCTCAACTCATTTCTCGCAATATGAGTTGAATTTTGAAAAGCAGAAATTGAAAATACCTCAGCGTGTCCTGAGGGTCAACTCATTTCTCGCAATATAAGTTGAATTTTGAAAACAGAAATTGAAATTACCTCAGCGTGTCCTGAGGCTCAACTCATTTCTCGCAATATGAGTTGATTTTTTTTAACAACAGAAATTAAAATTACCTCAGCGTGTCCTGAGGCTCAACTCACCTCTAGCAATATGAGTTGATTTTGAAAAACATAAATTAAAAGGCTTAACTCACCTCTCGCAATATGAGTCAATTTAAATCATAAACTAAAAATACCTTGGTGTGCCCCGAGGCTCAACTCACTTCTCGCAATATGAGTTGATTTTTGAAAAACAGAAATTAAAAGGCTCAACTCACCTCTCGTGATATGAGTTGATTTTCTTTGGAAAGCATGAACATTAAACATTAAAATACCCAAAACCAGTCTTTTGGTAGAACTCGGGTATCTTTTCCTTTGATTCAGTGCGACTCTCATTCAAGATTTCTTGCTCTGTTGGAGTACCTGTATATGCCATGTATCATTATATGCGCATGTTTGTCTTAAATGCTTTTATGCCTACATGATTATGCGGTGCTCCTTAGGCATGTTTGTCGTATGTCCATTTAGCCACGATTGTTGAGGATCTGCGTTCATTGCTTTGATTCTCGACCTTCTCTTCAGGCCTCATACCTGTCTTCGAGCTTTACGAGTAATCGACGTTTCTCAGATATCACCCTTTTGCCCTTAGTTAAACTTTGTTCTTGCTTGAAGATCTTGCACTTATCAAATTCTATCCGGGTAATGCTTGACATTTCTTTGTTTAGAGCATGTCATTTCACTATTTATCATTAAATAAACACATAATGAGATACATGAGAATGGTCAGGTAGGGACAAAAAGGATATCTCATATTCCTTTATTTCAAATGTGGCAAACAAAGAAAGTTAACCAATGAGAGTAAAAATGTCAAAAGAAAGAAAAGGTCGTATACAACGGATACAAATGCTCTAGATATTCAACACATGAACTCTTCCACGTTCCTCAATCAATAATCTTTTCGAGCATGGCTTCTTGCGTAGAAAATTTTGAGCTTTCAGAAGTGCTTCAAATACTGTAGTCTCACTACTTGACCTACCGTTCGACCGCCAGGTTTGTTTCATTAGGACGCCCTCTCGGGTTTTCATCCTAATCTTTTTGTATTAATCAAGACGCCCTTTTCGGGTTTTCGCCCTGATCCCCTTTTTTTTTTTTTTAAGATGCCCTTTTCGGGTTTTCATCTTAAGCATAATATTTCTTCACCACATCTGAATTCACCGGATTCGGTAACTCCTTCCCATCCATCTCGGTAAGGATTAAAGCTCCTCCTGAGAATGCCTTTTTTACAACGTATGGTCCTTCCCAATTTGGTGCCCATTTTCCTCGTAGGTCTTTTTGTATTGGGAGAATCTTTCTTAGAACGAGTTCTCCTTCATGGAACTCTCTTGGTCGTACCTTCTTGTCATAGGCTGCGATCATTCTCTTTTGGTACATTTGCCCATGACAAATTGCCCTTAGACGTTTTTCTTCAATGAGGTTCAACTGATCATATCGAGCTCGAACCCATTCTGCTTCTTCTAACTTTGATTCCATCAATACTCGCAGAGAGGGGATCTCAACCTCGATAGGTAGCACAGCTTCCATTCCATAGACTAGAGAGAAAGGAGTTGCTCCCGTAGATGTTCGCACAGATGTGCGATATGCAAACAAAGCAAATGGAAGTTTCTCGTGCCAATCTTTATATGTCTCAGTCATTTTCCCAATGATCCTCTTAATGTTCTTGTTAGCTGCTTCAACAGCCCCGTTCAGCTTTGGGCGATAGGGCGAGGAATTATGATGCTTTATTTGGAACTGCTCGCACACTTCTTTCATCATCTTATTGTTCAGATTCGTGGCATTATCTGAGATGATTCTTTCAGGCAAACCATAACGGCAAATGATTTCCTTTTCAAAAACTTGCACACTGCAGTCTTCGTCATATTGGCAAACGAAGCGGCTTCAATCCATTTTGTGAAGTAATCGATAACCACAAAAATGAATCGATGTCCATTTGAAGCTTTTGGAGAAATTGGCCCTATGACATCCATGCCCCACATAGAAAAAGGCCACGGAGAAGTCATGACATGAAGGGGTGAAGGGGCTACATGAATTTTATCGCCGTAGATTTGACATTTGTGGCATTTTCTGGCAACATTGATGCAGTCACTTTCCATTGTCAGCCAATAATAACCGAGTCTCATGATCTTTCTGGCCATATTGAAACCATTGGCATGCGTTCCGCAAATTCCCTCATGGACCTCTTCAAGTATTTTTCTGGTTTCAACATCATCCACACATCTCAAAAGCATCTGATCCTTTCCTCTTTTATACAGGATATCCCATCAAGAACAAATCCCGCTGCCATTCTTCTAATTGTTCTTTATCGTTCTTATTCGCTTGTTCGGGATACCTTTGATTCTTGATATATTCTAAGATATCATGGAACCAAGGCCGTCCGTCTACTTCTTTCTCAATGCTACAACAGTGTGCAGGGACCTCGTATATGCTCATTTTGAGGGGCATTATTTCTGCTTCTCTACTTGCTTTGAACATTGAAGCCAAAGTGGCTAGGGCATCAGCCAGTTGGTTCTCTTCTCGTGGGAAGTAATGAAAAGTTATTTCTTTAAATTCCTTGGTCAATCCAGCCACTAAATCACTGTACTTAATCAATTTGAGTCCCTCACTTCCCATTCTCCACGGATTTGGTAAATCACTAGGGCTGAGTCCCCGTACACCTCCAAGATCTCGATGTTTCGTTCGATAGCTGCACGAAGCCCCATGATACAGGCCTCATATTCTGCGATATTATTGGTACAGAAGAAGTTCAGTCTTGCAGTGAACGAATAATGATTCCCGTCTGGTGATACCAGGATTGCTCCAATTCCATGCCCTAAAGCATTTGACGCATCATCAAAGCACATCTTCCATGACTTCTCTTTGATGACTCGGATTCTATTTCTGTGATGCACATTAAGTCTTCGTCTGGGAAATCGAATCTTAAAGGCTCATATTCCTCTTTCGTTCGAGTTGCTAAGAAGTCAGCTATTGCGCTCCCTTTTATTGACTTCTGACTTACATAGGCAATGTCATATTTCGAAAGGAGGAGCTGCCATCGTGCCATTCTTCCTGATAGTGCCGACGATTCCATCATGTATTTTATTGGGTCCAGCTTTGAAATTAGCCATGTCGTGTGATACAACATATATTGTCTGAGTCTCCGAGCTACCCAACCAGAGCGCAACAATATTTCTCAACGGACGAATATTTTGCCTCATATTCAGTGAACTTTTTGCTGAGGTAGTAGATCGCCTTTTCTTTCTTTCCTGACTCGTCATGTTGTCCCAGTACGCAACCCATTGAACTTTCGAACACTGTCAGATACAAAATTAATGGTCTTCCCGGAGTTGGCGGTACTAGCACTGGAGGACTGGACAAATATTGTTTTATCTTATCAAGGTCACTTGGCATTCCTCGTTCCATTCTCCCGGGTTATGTTTCGAAGAAGCCGAAAGATTGGGTCGCATTGGTTGGTAAGTTGAGCGATAAATCGGGCGATGTAATTAATCTCCCTAAAAATCCTCTAACTTCCTTTTGCGTGCGCGGAGGTGGTAATTCTTGGATGGCTTTTATTTTATCTGGATCAACTTCGATACCTCTTTCACTGACAATGAAGCCTAGCAACTTTCCCGAGGTAGCCCCGAATGTACATTTGGCTGGATTAAGCTTTAGCTGAAACTTCTCAGCCTTTCGAACAACTTCTTGAGGTTCATTACATGCTTTCTTCTCCTCGAGATTAGCATCATATCGTCGACGTAGACCTCTATTTCTTTATGCATCATGTCATGGAATAACTCACCATAGCCCGATAGTTGCCCCAGCATTCTTTAACCCGAAGCATCACTGTAGCAGAACGTTCCCCACATTGTAGAGGTAGTTTCTCCATTCCTCAGAAGCCATCTTGATCTGATTATACCCGAGAATCTATCCAAATGAAAGAAAAACAATGAATGTTTGTCTGGTTGTCCACCCAACGGTCAATATGTGCAAGGGAAAATTATCTTT